>NW_025745929.1:60000-85000 GCF_021184085.1 Oncorhynchus gorbuscha | reverse complement strand
CTCTGTCTCTCTCTCTCTATCTCTCCCTCCTCCCCCCCTCTCTCACGATATCTCTCCCTCCCTCTCTATCTCCCTCTCTATCTCTCGCCCCCTCTCTCCCTCCTCCCCCCTCTCTCACGATATCTCTCCCTCCCTCTCTCTCTCTCTCTCTCTCTCTCTCTCTCTCTCTCTCTCTCTCTCTCTCTCTCTCTCTCTCTCTCTCTCTCTCTCTCTCTCTCTCTCTCTCTCTCTCTACTATCTCTGGATGCCACTCTCTCTCTCTCTTCTCTACTTTATCTCTCTCTCTCTCTCTCTCTCTCTCTCTCTCTCTCTCTCTCTCTCTCTCTCTCTCTCTCTCTCTCTCTAGGTGATAACTCTGGAAGGCTGGGTGGACATCATGTACTATGTAATGGATGCTCACTCCTTCTACAACTTCATCTACTTTATATTCCTCATCATCGTGAGTATCTTTATCAGACCACTACAACTAGATTATCAGACCACTACAACGAGATTATCATGACTTTATCAGACCACTACAACTAGATTATCAGACCACAACTAGATTATCAGACCACTACAACTTATCAGACCACTACAACTAGATTATCAGACCACTACAACTAGATTATCAGACCACTACAACTAGATTATCAGACCACTACAACTAGATTATCAGACCACTACAACTAGATTATCAGACCACTACAACTAGATTATCAGACCACTACAACTAGATTATCAGACCAGACCACTACAACTAGATTATCAGACCAGACCACTACAACTAGATTATCAGACCACTACAACTAGATTATCAGACCACTACAACTAGATTATCAGACCACTACAACTAGATTATCAGACCACTACAACTAGATTATCAGACCACTACAACTAGATTATCAGACCACTACAACTAGATTATCAGACCACTAGATTATCAGACCACTACAACTAGATTATCAGACCACTACAACTAGATTATCAGACCACTACAACTAGATTATCAGACCACTACAACTAGATTATCAACCACTAGATTACCACTCAACTAGATTATCAGACCACTACAACTAGATTATCAGACCACTACAACTAGATTATCAGACCACTACAACTAGATTATCAGACCACTACAACTAGATTATCAGACCACTACAACTAGATTATCAGACCACTACAACAGATTATCAGACCACTTTATCAGACCACTACAACTAGATTATCAGACCACTACAACTAGATTATCAGACCACTACAACTAGATTATCAGACCACTACAACTAGATTATCAGACCACTACAACTAGATTATCAGACCACTACAACTAGATTATCAGACCACTACAACTAGATTATCAGACCACTACAACTAGATTATCATGACTTATCAGACCACTACAACTAGATTATCAGACCACTACAACTAGATTATCAGACCACTACAACTAGATTATCAGACCACTACAACTAGATTATCAGACCACTACAACTAGATTATCAGACCACTACAACTAGATTATCACCACTACAACTAGATTATCAGACCACTACAACTTATCAGACCACTTATCAGACCACTACAACTAGATTATCAGACCACTACAACTAGATTATCAGACCACTACAACTAGATTATCAGACCACTACAACTAGATTATCAGACCACTACAACTAGATTATCAGACCACTACAACTAGATTATCAGACCACTACAACTAGATTATCAGACCACTACAACTAGATTATCAGACCACTACAACTAGATTATCAGACCACTACAACTAGATTATCAGACCACTACAACTAGATTATCAGACCACTACAACTAGATTATCAGACCACTACAACTAGATTATCAGACCACTACAACTAGATTATCAGACCACTACAACTAGAATATCAGACCACTACAACTAGATTATCAGACCACTACAACGAGATTATCAGACCACTACAACTAGATTATCAGACCACTACAACTAGATTATCAGACCACTACAACTAGATTATCAGACCACTACAACAACTTATCAGACCACTACAACTCAGACCACTACAACTAGATTATCAGACCACTACAACTAGATTATCAGACCACTACAACTAGATTATCAGACCACTACAACTAGATTATCAGACCACTACAACTAGATTATCAGACCACTACAACTAGATTATCAGACCACTACAACTAGATTATCAGACCACTACAACTAGATTATCAGACCACTACAACTAGATTATCAGACCACTACAACTAGATTATCAACTACAGACACTACAACTAGATTATCAGATTATCAGACCACTACAACTAGATTATCAGACCACTACAACTAGATTATCAGACCACTACAACTAGATTATCAGACCACTACAACTAGATTATCAGACCACTACAACTAGATTATCAGACCACTACAACTAGATTATCAGACCACTACAACTAGATTATCAGACCACTACAACTAGATTATCAGACCACTAACAACTAGATTATCAGACCACTACAACTAGATTATCAGACCACTACAACTAGATTATCAGACCACTACAACTAGATTATCAGACCACTACAACTAGATTATCAGACCACTACAACTAGATTATCAGACCACTACAACTAGATTATCAGACCACTACAACTAGATTATCAGACCACTACAACAGATTATCAGACCACTACAACTAGATTATCAGACCACTACAACTAGATTATCAGACCACTACAACTAGATTATCAGACCACTACAACTAGATTATCAGACCACAACTAGAACTACTACAACTAGATTATCAGACCACTACAACTAGATTATCAGACCACTACAACTAGATTATCAGACCACTACAACTAGATTATCAGACCACTACAACTAGATTATCAGACCAGACCACTACAACTAGATTATCAGACCACTACAACTAGATTATCACTACAACTAGATTATCAGACCACTACAACTAGATTATCAGACCACTACAACTAGATTATCAGACCACTACAACTAGATTATCAGACCACTACAACTAGATTATCAGAACCACTACAACTAGATTATCAGACCACTACAACTAGATTATCAGACCACTACAACTAGATTATCAGACCACTACAACTAGATTATCAGACCACTACAACTAGATTATCAGACCACTACAACTAGATTATCAGACCACTACAACTTATCAGACCACTATCAGACCACTACAACTAGATTATCAGACCACTACAACTAGATTATCAGACCACTACAACTAGATTATCAGACCACTACAACTAGATTATCAGACCACTACAACTAGATTATCAGACCACTACAACTAGATTATCAGACCACTACAACTAGATTATCAGACCACTACAACTAGATTATCATGACTTACAACTAGATTATCAGACCACTACAACTAGATTATCAGACCACTACAACTAGATTATCAGACCACTACTACAACTAGATTATCAGACCACTACAACTAGACCACTACAACTTTATCAGACCACTACAACTAGATTATCAGACCACTACAACTAGATTATCAGACCACTACAACTAGATTATCAGACCACTACAACTAGATTATCAGACCACTACAACTAGATTATCAGACCACTACAACTAGATTATCAGACCACTACAACTAGATTATCAGACCACTACAACTAGATTATCAGACCACTACAACTAGATTATCAGACCACTACAACTAGATTATCAGACCACTACAACTAGATTATCAGACCACTACAACTAGATTATCAGACCACTACAACTAGATTATCATTATCAGACCACTACAACTAGATTATCAGACCACTACAACTAGATTATCAGACCACTACAACTAGATTATCAGACCACTACAACTAGATTATCAACTATTATCAGACCACTACAACTAGATTATCAGACCACTACAACTAGATTATCAGACCACTACAACTAGATTATCAGACCACTACAACTAGATTATCAGACCACTACAACTAGATTATCAGACCACTACAACTAGATTATCAGACCACTACAACTAGATTATTTATCAGACCACTACAACTAGATTATCAGACCACTACAACTAGATTATCAGACCACTACAACTAGATTATCAGACCACTACAACTAGATTATCAGACCACTACAACTAGATTATCAGACCACTACAACTAGATTATCAGACCACTACAACTAGATTATCAGACCACTACAACTAGATTATCAGACCACTACAACTAGATTATCAGACCACTACAACTAGATTATCAGACCACTACAACTAGATTATCAGACCACTACAACTAGATTATCAGACCACTACAACTTAGATTATCAGACCACTACAACTAGATTATCAGACCACTACAACTAGATTATCAGACCACTCAACTAGATTATCACCACTACAACTAGATTATCAGACCACTACAACTAGATTATCAGACCACTACAACTAGATTATCAGACCACTACAACTAGATTATCAGACCACTACAACTAGATTATCAGACCACTACAACTAGATTATCAGACCACTACAACTTATCAGACCACTACATTATCAGACCACTACAACTAGATTATCATTATCAGACCACTACAACTAGATTATCAGACCACTACAACTAGATTATCAGACCACACTACAACTATCAGACCACTTTATCAGACCACTACAACTAGATTATCAGACCACTACAACTAGATTATCAGACCACTACAACTAGATTATCAGACCACTACAACTTTATCAGACCACTACAACTAGATTATCAGACCACTACAACTAGATTATCAGACCACTACAACTAGATTATCAGACCACTACAACTAGATTATCAGACCACTACAACTAGATTATCAGACCACTACAACTAGATTATCAGACCACTACAACTAGATTATCAGACCACTACAACTAGATTATCAGACCACTACAACTAGATTATCAGACAGACCACTACAACTAGATTATCAGACCACTACAACTAGATTATCAGACCACTCAGACCACTACAACTAGATTATCAGACCACCACTACAACTAGATTATCAGACCACTACAACTAGATTATCAGACCACTACAACTAGATTATCAGACCACTACAACTAGATTATCAGACCACTACAACTAGATTATCAGACCACTACAACTAGATTATCAGACCACTACAACTAGATTATCAGACCACTACAACTAGATTATCAGACCACTACAACTAGATTATCAGACCACTACAACTAGATTATCAGACCACTACAACTAGATTATCAGACCACTACAACTAGATTATCAGACCACTACAACTAGATTATCAGACCACTACAACTAGATTATCAGACCACTACAACTAGATTATCAGACCACTACAACTAGATTATCAGACCACTTATCAGACCACTACAACTAGAACTATCAGACCACTACAACTAGATTATCAGACCACTACAACTAGATTATCATGACTTTATCAGACCACTACAACTAGATTATCAGACCACTACAACTAGATTATCAGACCACTACAACTAGATTATCAGACCACTACAACTACAGACCACTACAACTAGATTATCAGACCACTACAACTAGACTACAACTAGATTATCAGACCACTACAACTAGATTATCAGACCACTACAACTAGATTATCAGACCACTACAACTAGATTAGATTATCAGACCACTACAACTAGATTATCAGACCACTACAACTAGATTATCAGACCACTACAACTAGATTATCAGACCACTACAACTAGATTATCAGACCACTACAACTAGATTATCAGACCACTACAACTAGATTATCAGACCACTACAACTAGATTATCAGACCACTTACAACTAGATTATCAGACCACTACAACTTAGATTATCAGACCACTACAACTAGATTATCAGACCACTACAACTAGATTATCAGACCACTACAACTAGATTATCAGACCACTACAACTAGATTATCAGACCACTACAACTAGATTATCAGACCACTACAACTAGATTATCAGACCACTACAACTAGATTATCAGACCACTACAACTAGATTATCAGACCACTACAACTAGATTATCAGACCACTACAACTAGATTATCAGACCACTACAACTAGATTATCAGACCACTACAACTAGATTACTTATCAGACCACTACAACTAGATTATCAGACCACTACAACTAGATTATCAGACCACTACAACTAGATTATCAGACCACTACAACTAGATTATCAGACCACTACAACTAGATTATCAGACCACTACAACTAGATTATCAGACCACTACAACTAGATTATTATCAGACCACTACAACAGATTATCAGACCACTACAACTAGATTATCAGACCACTACAACTAGATTATCAGACCACTACAACTAGATTATCAGACCACTACAACTAGATTATCAGACCACTACAACTAGATTATCAGACCACTACAACTAGATTATCAGACCACTACAACTAGATTATCAGACCACTACAACTAGATTATCAGACCACTACAACTAGATTATCAGACCACTACAACTAGATTATCAGACCACTACAACTAGATTATCAGACCACTACAACTAGATTATCAGACCACTACAACTAGATTATCAGACCACTACAACTTATCAGATTATCAGACCACTACAACTAGATTATCAGACCACTACAACTAGATTATCAGACCACTACAACTAGATTATCAGACCACTACAACTAGATTATCAGACCACTACAACTAGATTATCAGACCACTACAACTAGATTATCAGACCACTACAACTAGATTATCAGACCACTACAACTAGATTATCAGACCACTACAACTTAGATTATCAGACCACTACAACTAGATTATCAGACCACTACAACTAGATTATCAGACCACTACAACTAGATTATCAGATTATCAGACCACTACAACTAGATTATCAGACCACTACAACTAGATTATCAGACCACTACAACTAGATTATCAGACCACTACAACTAGATTATCATGACTTTATCAGACCACTACAACTAGATTATCAGACCACTACAACTAGATTATCAGACCACTACAACTAGACTAGATTATCAGACCACTACAACTAGATTATCAGACCACTACAACTAGATTATCAGACCACTACAACTAGATTATCAGACCACTACAACTAGATTATCAGACCACTACAACTAGATTATCAGACCACTACAACTAGATTATCAGACCACTACAACTAGATTATCAGACCACTACAACTAGATTATCAGACCACTACAACTAGATTATCAGACCACTACAACTAGATTATCAGACCACTACAACTAGATTATCAGACCACTACAACTAGATTATCAGACCACTACAACTAGATTATCAGACCACTACAACTAGATTATCAGACCACTACAACTAGATTATCAGACCACTACAACTAGATTATCAGACCACTACAACTAGATTATCAGACCACTACAACTAGATTATCAGACCACTACAACTAGATTATCAGACCACTACAACTAGATTATCAGACCACTACAACTAGATTATCAGACCACTAACAACTAGATTATCAGACCACTACAACCACTAGATTATCAGACCACTACAACTAGATTATCAGACCACTACAACTAGATTATCAGACCACTACAACTAGATTATCAGACCACTACAACTAGATTATCAGACCACTACAACTAGATTATCAGACCACTACAACTAGATTATCAGACCACTACAACTAGATTATCAGACCACTACAACTAGATTATCAGACCACTACAACTAGATTATCAGACCACTACAACTAGATTATCAGACCACTACAACTAGATTATCAGACCACTACAACTAGATTACAACTAGATTATCAGACCACTACAACTAGATTATCAGACCACTACAACTAGATTATCAGACCACTACAACTAGATTATCAGACCACTACAACTAGATTATCAGACCACTACAACTAGATTATCAGACCACTACAACTAGATTATCAGACCACTACAACTAGATTATCAGACCACTACAACTAGATTATCAGACCACTACAACTAGATTATCAGACCACTACAACTAGATTATCAGATTATCAGACCACTACAACTAGATTATCAGACCACTACAACTAGATTATCAGACCACTACAACTAGATTATCAGACCAGACCACTACAACTAGATTATCAGACCACTACAACTAGATTATCCCACTACAACTAGATTATCAGACCACTACAACTAGATTATCAGACCACTACAACTAGATTATCAGACCACTACAACTAGATTATCAGACCACTACAACTATTATCAGACCACTACAACTAGATTATCAGACCACTACAACTAGATTATCAGACCACTACAACTAGATTATCAGACCACTACAACTAGAATATCAGACCACTACAACTAGATTATCAGACCACTACAACGAGATTATCATGACTTTATCAGACCACTACAACTAGATTATCAGACCACTACAACTAGATTATCAGACCACTACAACTAGATTATCAGACCACTACAACTAGATTATCAGACCACTACAACTAGATTATCAGACCACTACAACTAGATTATCAGACCACTACAACTAGATTATCAGACCACTACAACTAGATTATCATGACTTTATCAGACCACTACAACTAGATTATCAGACCACTACAACTAGATTATCATGACTTTATCAGACCACTACAACTAGATTATCAGACCACTACAACTAGATTATCAGACCACAGACCACTACAACTAGATTATCAGATTATCCACTACAACTAGATTATCAGACCACTACAACTAGATTATCAGACCACTACAACTAGATTATCAGACCACTACAACTAGATTATCAGACCACTACAACTAGATTATCAGACCAGACCACTACAACTAGATTATCAGACCACTACAACTAGATTATCAGACCACTACAACTAGATTATCAGACCACTACAACTAGATTATCAGACCACTTACAACTAGATTATCAGACCACTACAACTAGATTATCAGACCACTACAACTAGATTATCAGACCACTACAACTAGATTATCAGACCACTTAGATTATCAGACCACTACAACTACAGACCACTTATCAGACCACTACAACTAGATTATCAGACCACTACAACTAGATTATCAGACCACTACAACTAGATTATCAGACCACTACAACTAGATTATCAGACCACTACAACTAGATTATCAGACCACTACAACTAGATTATCAGACCACTACAACTAGATTATCAGACCACTACAACTAGATTATCAGACCACTACAACTAGATTATCAGACCACTACAACTAGATTATCAGACCACTACAACTAGATTATCAGACCACTACAACTAGATTATCAGACCACTACAACTAGATTATCAGACCACTACAACTAGATTATCAGACCACTACAACTAGATTATCACAACTAGATTATCAGACCACTTAGATTATCAGACCACTACAACTAGATTATCAGACCACTACAACTAGATTATCAACTAGATTATCAGACACTACAACTAGATTATCAGACCACTACAACTAGATTATCAGACCACTACAACTAGATTATCAGACCACTACAACTAGATTATCAGACCACTACAACTAGATTATCAGACCACTACAACTAGATTATCAGACCACTACAACTAGATTATCAGACCACTACAACTAGATTATCAGACCACTACAACTAGATTATCAGACCACTACAACTAGATTATCAGACCACTACAACTAGATTATCAGACCACTACAACTAGATTATCAGACCACTACAACTAGATTATCAACTACAACTAGATTATCAGACCACTACAACTAGATTATCAGACCACTACAACTAGATTATCAGACCACTACAACTAGATTATCAGACCACTACAACAGATTATCAGACCACTTATCAGACCACTACAACTAGATTATCAGACCACTACAACTAGATTATCAGACCACTACAACTAGATTATCAGACCACTACAACTAGATTATCAGACCACTACATTTATCAGACCACTACAACTAGATTATCAGACCACTACAACTAGATTATCAGACCACTACAACTAGATTATCAGACCACTACAACTAGATTATCAGACCACTACAACTAGATTATCAGACCACTACAACTAGATTATCAGACCACTACAACTAGATTATCAGACCACTACAACTAGATTATCAGACCACTACAACTAGATTATCAGACCACTACAACTAGATTATCAGACCACTACAACTAGATTATCAGACCACTACAACTAGATTATCAGACCACTACAACTAGATTATCAGACCACTACAACTAGATTATCATAGATTATCAGACCACTACAACTAGATTATCAGACCACTACAACTAGATTATCAGACCACTACAACTAGATTATCAGACCACTACAACCAGATTATCAGACCACTACAACAGACCAGATTATCAGACCACTACAACTAGATTATCAGACCACTACAACTAGATTATCAGACCACTGACTTTATCAGACCACTACAACTAGATTATCAGACCACTACAACTAGATTATCAGACCACTACAACTAGAACTATCAGACCACTACAACTAGATTATCAGACCACTACAACTAGATTATCAGACCACTACAACTAGATTATCAGACCACTACAACTAGATTATCAGACCACTACAACTAGATTATCAGACCACTACAACTAGATTATCAGACCACTACAACTAGATTATCAGACCACTACAACTAGATTATTAGACCACTACAACTAGATTATCAGACCACTACAACTAGATTATCAGACCACTACAACTAGATTATCAGACCACTACAACTAGATTATCATCCACTACAACTAGATTATCAGACCACTACAACTAGATTATCAGACCACTACAACCACTACAACTAGATTATCAGACTTTTATCAGACCACTACAACTAGATTATCAGACCACTACAACTAGATTATCAGACCACTACAACTAGATTATCAGACCACTACAACTAGATTATCATGACTTTATCAGACCACTACAACTAGATTATCAGACCACTACAACGAGATTATCAGACCACTACAACTAGAATATCAGACCACTACAACTAGATTATCAGACCACTACAACTAGATTATCAGACCACTACAACTAGATTATCAGACCACTACAACTAGATTATCAGACCACTACAACTAGATTATCAGACCACTACAACTAGATTATCAGACCACTACAACTAGATTATCAGACCACTACAACTAGATTATCAGACCACTACAACTAGAATATCAGACCACTACAACTAGATTATCAGACCACTACAACTAGATTATCATGACTTTATCAGACCACTACAACTAGATTATCAGACCACTACAACTAGATTATCATGACTTTATCAGACCACTACAACTAGATTATCAGACCACTACAACTAGATTATCAGACCACTACAACGGGATTATCAGACCACTACAACTTTAGATTATCAGACCACTACAACTAGATTATCAGACCACTACAACTAGATTATCAGACCACTACAACTAGATTATCAGACCACTACAACTAGATTATCAGACCACTACAACAGATTATCAGACCACTACAACTAGATTATCAGACCACTACAACTAGATTATCAGACCACTACAACTAGATTATCAGACCACTACAACTAGATTATCAGACCACTACAACTAGATTATCAGACCACTACAACTAGATTATCAGACCACTACAACTAGATTATCAGACCACTACAACTAGATTATCAGACCACTACAACTAGATTATCAGACCACTACAACTAGATTATCAGACCACTACAACTAGATTATCAGACCACTACAACTAGATTATCAGACCACTACAACTAGATTATCAGACCACTACAACTTATCAGATTATCAACTAGATTATCAGACCACTACAACTAGATTATCAGACCACTACAACTAGATTATCAGACCACTACAACTAGATTACATCAGACCACTACAACTAGATTATCAGACCACTACAACTAGATTATCAGACCACTACAACTAGATTATCAGACCACTACAACTAGATTATCAGACCACTACAACTAGATTATCAACCACTACAACTAGATTATCAGACCACTACAACTAGATTATCAGACCACTACAACTAGATTATCAGACCACTACAACTTATCAGACCACTACAACTAGATTATCAGACCACTACAACTAGATTATCAGACCACTACAACTAGATTATCAGACCACTCAGACCACTACAACTAGATTATCAGACCACTACAACTAGATTATCAGACCACTACAACTAGATTATCAGACCACTACAACTAGATTATCAGACCACTACAACTAGATTATCATGACTTTATCAGACCACTACAACTAGATTATCAGACCACTACAACTAGATTATCAGACCACTACAACTAGATTATCAGACCACTACAACTAGATTATCAGACCACTACAACTAGATTATCAGACCACTACAACTAGATTATCAGACCACTACAACTAGATTATCAGACCACTACAACTAGATTATCAGACCACTACAACTAGATTATCAGACCACTACAACTAGATTATCAGACCACTACAACTAGATTATCAGACCACTACAACTAGATTATCAGACCACAACTAGATTATCAGACCACTAGAACTATTATCAGACCACTACAACTAGATTATCAGACCACTACAACTAGAATATCAGACCACTACAACTAGATTATCAGACCACTACAACTAGATTATCATGACTTTATCAGACCACTACAACTTAGATTATCAGACCACTACAACTAGATTATCAGACCAGACCACTACAACTAGATTATCAGACCACTACAACTAGATTATCAGACCACTACAACTAGATTATCAGACCACTACAACTAGATTATCAGACCACTACAACTAGATTATCAGACCACTACAACTAGATTATCATGACTTTATCAGACCACTACAACTAGATTATCAGACCACTACAACTAGATTATCAGACCACTACAACTAGATTATCAGACCACTACAACTAGATTATCAGACCACTACAACTAGATTATCAGACCACTACAACTAGATTATTAGACCACTACAACTAGATTATCAGACCACTACAACTAGATTATCAGACCACCACTACAACTAGATTATCAGACCACTACAACTAGAATCATCAGATTATCAGACCACAACTAGATTATCAGACCACTACAACGAGATTATCATGACTTTATCAGACCACTACAACTAGATTATCAGACCACTACAACTAGATTATCAGACCACTACAACTAGATTATCAGACCACTACAACTAGATTATCATGACTTTATCAGACCACTACAACTAGATTATCAGACCACTACAACTAGATTATCAGACCACTACAACTAGATTATCAGACCACTACAACTAGATTATCAGACCACTACAACTAGATTATCAGACCACTACAACTAGATTATCAGACCACTACAACTATATTATCAGACCACTACAACTAGATTATCAGACCACTACAACTAGATTATCAGACCACTACAACTAGATTATCAGACCACTACAACTAGATTATCAGACCACTACAACTAGATTATCAGACCACTACAACTAGATTATCAGACCACTACAACTAGATTATCAGACCACTACAACTAGAATATCAGACCACTACAACTAGATTATCAGACCACTACAACGAGATTATCATGACTTTATCAGACCACTACAACTAGATTATCAGACCACTACAACTAGATTATCAGACCACTACAACTAGATTATCAGACCACTACAACTAGATTATCATGACTTTATCAGACCACTACAACTAGATTATCAGACCACTACAACGAGATTATCAGACCACTACAACTAGAATATCAGACCACTACAACTAGATTATCAGACCACTACAACTAGATTATCAGACCACTACAACTAGATTATCAGACCACTACAACTATATTATCAGACCACTACAACTAGATTATCAGACCACTACAACTAGATTATCAGACCACTACAACTAGAATATCAGACCACTACAACTAGATTATCAGACCACTACAACTAGATTATCAGACCACTACAACTAGATTATCAGACCACTACAACTAGAATATCAGACCACTACAACTAGATTATCAGACCACTACAACGAGATTATCATGACTTTATCAGACCACTACAACTAGATTATCAGACCACTACAACTAGATTATCAGACCACTACAACTAGATTATCAGACCACTACAACTAGATTATCAGACCACTACAACTAGATTATCAGACCACTACAACTGGATTATCATGACTTTATCAGACCACTACAACTAGATTATCATGACTTTATCAGACCACTACAACGAGATTATCATGACTTTATCAGACCACTACAACTAGATTATCAGACCACTACAACTAGATTATCAGACCACTACAACTAGATTATCATGACTTTATCAGACCACTACAACTAGATTATCAGACCACTACAACGAGATTATCAGACCACTACAACTAGATTATCAGACCACTACAACGAGATTATCAGACCACTACAACTAGATTATCAGACCACTACAACTAGAATATCAGACCACTACAACTAGATTATCAGACCACTACAACTAGATTATCAGACCACTACAACTAGATTATCAGACCACTACAACTAGATTATCAGACCACTACAACTAGATTATCAGACCACTACAACTAGATTATCAGACCACTACAACTAGATTATCAGACCACTACAACTAGATTATCAGACCACTACAACTAGATTATCAGACCACTACAACTAGATTATCAGACCACTACAACTAGATTATCAGACCACTACAACTAGATTATCATGACTTTATCAGACCACTACAACTAGATTATCAGACCACTACAACTAGATTATCAGACCACTACAACTAGATTATCATGACTTTATCAGACCACTACAACTAGATTATCATGACTTTATCAGACCACTACAACTAGATTATCAGACCAC
This sequence comes from Oncorhynchus gorbuscha, assembly GCF_021184085.1. Classification (NCBI taxonomy): domain Eukaryota; kingdom Metazoa; phylum Chordata; class Actinopteri; order Salmoniformes; family Salmonidae; genus Oncorhynchus; species Oncorhynchus gorbuscha. Next base: position 69,956 of record NW_025745929.1, on the reverse strand, counting down.
TACAACTAGATTATCAGACCACTACAACGGGATTATCAGACCACTATAACTAGATTATCAGACCACTACAACTAGATTATCAGACCACTACAACTAGATTATCAGACCACTACAACTAGATTATCAGACCACTACAACTGGATTATCAGACCACTACAACTGGATTATCAGACCACTACAACTAGATTATCATGACTTTATCAGACCACTACAACTAGATTATCAGACCACTACAACTAGATTATCAGACCACTACAACTAGATTATCAGACCACTACAACTAGATTATCAGACCACTACAACTAGAATATCATGACTTTATCAGACCACTACAACTAGATTATCATGACTTTATCAGACCACTACAACTGGATTATCAGACCACTACAACTGGATTATCAGACCACTACAACTAGATTATCATGACTTTATCAGACCACTACAACTAGATTATCATGACTTTATCAGACCACTACAACTGGATTATCAGACCACTACAACTGGATTATCAGACCACTACAACTGGATTATCAGACCACTACAACTAGATTATCAGACCACTACAACTAGATTATCAGACCACTACAACTAGATTATCAGACCACTACAACTAGATTATCAGACCACTACAACTAGATTATCAGACCACTACAACTAGATTATCAGACCACTACAACTAGATTATCAGACCACTACAACTAGATTATCAGACCACTACAACGAGGATTCAACTCCAGACAAACCAACTAGATTATCAGACCACTACAACTAGGATTCAACTCCAGACAAACCAACTAGATTATCAGACCACTACAACTAGGATTCAACTCCAGACAAACCAACTAGATTATCAGACCACTACAACTAGGATTCAACTCCAGACAAACCAACTAGATTATCAGACCACTACAACTAGGATTCAACTCCAGACAAACCAACTAGATTATCAGACCACTACAACTAGGATTCAACTCCAGACAAACCGACTAGATTATCAGACCACTACAACTAGGATTCAACTCCAGACAAATCGACTAGATTATCAGACCACTACAACTAGGATTCAACTCCAGACAAACCGACTAGATTATCAGACCACGACAACTAGGATTCAACTCCAGACAAACCGACTAGATTATCAGACCACTAAAACTGGATTATCATGACTTTATCAGACCACTACAACTAGATTATCAGACCACTACAACTGAATTATCATGACTTTATCAGACCACTACAACTAGATTATCAGACCACTACAACTAGATTATCATGACTTTATCAGACCATTACAACTAGATTATCAGACCACTACAACTAGATTATCAGACCACTACAACTAGATTATCAGACCACTACAACTGGATTATCATGACTTTATCAGACCACTACAACTAGATTATCAGACCACTACAACGAGATTATCATGACTTTATCAGACCATTACAACTAGATTATCAGACCACTACAACTAGATTATCAGACCACTACAACTAGATTATCAGACCACTACAACTAGATTATCAGACCACTACAACTAGATTATCAGACCACTACAACTAGATTATCAGACCACTACAACTAGATTATCAGACCACTACAACTAGATTATCAGACCACTACAACTGGATTATCATGACTTTATCAGACCACTACAACTAGATTATCATGACTTTATCAGACCACTACAACTAGATTATCATGACTTTATCAGACCACTACAACTAGATTATCAGACCACTACAACTAGATTATCAGACCACTACAACTAGATTATCAGACCACTACAACTGGATTATCATGACTTTATCAGACGACTTCTGAAAGTTTGTTGTCAACTTGTATCTGTATTTATAAATAGCATTGATTAGGTCTACACCAAACTCATGTTGATTAGGTAGGTCTACACCAAACTCATGTTGATTAGGTAGGTCTACACCAAACTCATGTTGATTAGGTCTACACCAAACTCATGTTGATTAGGTCTACACCAAACTCATGTTGATTAGGTAGGTCTACACCAAACTCATGTTGATTAGGTAGGTCTACACCAAACTCATGTTGATTAGGTCTACACCAAACTCATGTTGATTAGGTCTACACCAAACTCATGTTGATTAGGTAGGTCTACACCAAACTCATGTTGATTAGGTAGGTCTACACCAAACTCATGTTGATTAGGTAGGTCTACACCAAACTCATGTTGATTAGGTAGGTCTACACCAAACTCATGTTGATTAGGTAGGTCTACACCAAACTCATGTTGATTAGGTCTACACCAAACTCATGTTGATTAGGTCTACACCAAACTCATGTTGATTAGGTCTACACCAAACTCATGTTGATTAGGTCTACACCAAACTCATGTTGATTAGGTAGGTCTACACCAAACTCATGTTGATTAGGTCTACACCAAACTCATGTTGATTAGGTAGGTCTACACCAAACTCATGTTGATTAGGTCTACACCAAACTCATGTTGATTAGGTCTACACCAAACTCATGTTGATTAGGTAACACCAAACTCATGTTGATTAGGTCTACACCAAACTCATGTTGATTAGGTCTACACCAAACTCATGTTGATTAGGTAGGTCTACACCAAACTCATGTTGATTAGGTCTACACCAAACTCATGTTGATTAGGTAGGTCTACACCAAACTCATGTTGATTAGGTCTACACCAAACTCATGTTGATTAGGTAGGTCTACACCAAACTCATGTTGATTAGGTCTACACCAAACTCATGTTGATTAGGTCTACACCAAACTCATGTTGATTAGGTCTACACCAAACTCATGTTGATTAGGTCTACACCAAACTCATGTTGATTAGGTAGGTCTACACCAAACTCATGTTGATTAGGTAGGTCTACACCAAACTCATGTTGATTAGGTAGGTCTACACCAAACTCATGTTGATTAGGTAGGTCTACACCAAACTCATGTTGATTAGGTAGGTCTACACCAAACTCATGTTGATTAGGTCTACACCAAACTCATGTTGATTAGGTCTACACCAAACTCATGTTGATTAGGTCTACACCAAACTCATGTTGATTAGGTAGGTCTACACCAAACTCATGTTGATTAGGTAGGTCTACACCAAACTCATGTTGATTAGGTAGGTCTACACCAAACTCATGTTGATTAGGTCTACACCAAACTCATGTTGATTAGGTAGGTCTACACCAAACTCATGTTGATTAGGTAGGTCTACACCAAACTCATGTTGATTAGGTCTACACCAAACTCATGTTGATTAGGTCTACACCAAACTCATGTTGATTAGGTCTACACCAAACTCATGTTGATTAGGTCTACACCAAACTCATGTTGATTAGGTAGGTCTACACCAAACTCATGTTGATTAGGTAGGTCTACACCAAACTCATGTTGATTAGGTAGGTCTACACCAAACTCATGTTGATTAGGTAGGTCTACACCAAACTCATGTTGATTAGGTCTACACCAAACTCATGTTGATTAGGTAGGTCTACACCAAACTCATGTTGATTAGGTCTACACCAAACTCATGTTGATTAGGTCTACACCAAACTCATGTTGATTAGGTCTACACCAAACTCATGTTGATTAGGTCTACACCAAACTCATGTTGATTAGGTAGGTCTACACCAAACTCATGTTGATTAGGTAGGTCTACACCAAACTCATGTTGATTAGGTAGGTCTACACCAAACTCATGTTGATTAGGTAGGTCTACACCAAACTCATGTTGATTAGGTCTACACCAAACTCATGTTGATTAGGTCTACACCAAACTCATGTTGATTAGGTCTACACCAAACTCATGTTGATTAGGTCTACACCAAACTCATGTTGATTAGGTCTACACCAAACTCATGTTGATTAGGTCTACACCAAACTCATGTTGATTAGGTCTACACCAAACTCATGTTGATTAGGTAGGTCTACACCAAACTCATGTTGATTAGGTAGGTCTACACCAAACTCATGTTGATTAGGTCTACACCAAACTCATGTTGATTAGGTCTACACCAAACTCATGTTGATTAGGTCTACACCAAACTCATGTTGATTAGGTCTACACCAAACTCATGTTGATTAGGTCTACACCAAACTCATGTTGATTAGGTCTACACCAAACTCATGCTGATTAGGTCTACACCAAACTCATGTTGATTAGGTCTACACCAAACTCATGTTGATTAGGTCTACACCAAACTCATGTTGATTAGGTCTACACCAAACTCATGTTGATTAGGTAGGTCTACACCAAACTCATGTTGATTAGGTCTACACCAAACTCATGTTGATTAGGTCTACACCAAACTCATGTTGATTAGGTCTACACCAAACTCATGTTGATTAGGTAGGTCTACACCAAACTCATGTTGATTAGGTAGGTCTACACCAAACTCATGTTGATTAGGTACGTCTACACCAAACTCATGTTGATTAGGTCTACACCAAACTCATGTTGATTAGGTAGGTCTACACCAAACTCATGTTGATTAGGTAGGTCTACACCAAACTCATGTTGATTAGGTCTACACCAAACTCATGTTTATTAGGTAGGTCTACACCAAACTCATGTTGATTAGGTAGGTCTACACCAAACTCATGTTGATTAGGTCTACACCAAACTCATGTTGATTAGGTCTACACCAAACTCATGTTGATTAGGTAGGTCTACACCAAACTCATGTTGATTAGGTAGGTCTACACCAAACTCATGTTGATTAGGTAGGTCTACACCAAACTCATGTTGATTAGGTCTACACCAAACTCATGTTGATTAGGTAGGTCTACACCAAACTCATGTTGATTAGGTAGGTCTACACCAAACTCATGTTGATTAGGTAGGTCTACACCAAACTCATGTTGATTAGGTAGGTCTACACCAAACTCATGTTGATTAGGTAGGTCTACACCAAACTCATGTTGATTAGGTCTACACCAAACTCATGTTGATTAGGTAGGTCTACACCAAACTCATGTTGATTAGGTCTACACCAAACTCATGTTGATTAGGTCTACACCAAACTCATGTTGATTAGGTCTACACCAAACTCATGTTGATTAGGTCTACACCAAACTCATGTTGATTGGGTCTACACCAAACTCATGTTGATTGGTCGGCATGTTAGGGTTGGTAACAGGCTGATTGGTCAGCATGTTAGGGTTGGTAACAGGCTGATTGGTCGGCATGTTAGGGTTGGTAACAGGCTGATTGGTCGGCATGTTAGGGTTGGTAACAGGCTGATTGGTCAGCATGTTAGGGTTGGTAACAGGCTGATTGGTCGGCATGTTAGGGTTGGTAACAGGCTGATTGGTCGGCATGTTAGGGTTGGTTACAGGCTGATTGGTCGGCATGTTAGGGTTGGTAACAGGCTGATTGGTCAGCATGTTAGGGTTGGTAACAGGCTGATTGGTCGGCATGTTAGGGTTGGTAACAGGCTGATTGGTCGGCATGTTAGGGTTGGTAACAGGCTGATTGGTCGGCATGTTGGGGTTGGTAACAGGCTGATTGGTCGGCATGTTGGGGTTGGTAACAGGCTGATTGGTCGGCATGTTGGGGTTGGTAACAGGCTGATTGGTCAGCATGTTAGGGTTGGTAACAGGCTGATTGGTCGGCATGTTGGGGTTGGTAACAGGCTGATTGGTCAGCATGTTGGGGTTGGTAACAGGCTGATTGGTCAGCATGTTAGGGTTGGTAACAGGCTGATTGGTCGGCATGTTAGGGTTGGTAACAGGCTGATTGGTCGGCATGTTAGGGTTGGTAACAGGCTGATTGGTCGGCATGTTAGGGTTGGTAACAGGCTGATTGGTCGGCATGTTAGGGTTGGTAACAGGCTGATTGGTCGGCTATGAGCCAGTAAAGAGGGCTTTACTATTCTTAGGGAGCAGAATGACTTTAGCTTCCCTCCAGGCCTGAAGGAACATACTTTCTAGTAGGCTTGGATTGAAGCTGTGGCAAACAGGAGTGGCAATATAGTCCACTATTATCCTCAGTAAGTTTCCATCTAGATTGTCAGACCCTGGTGGCTTGTCATTGTTGATAGATAACAATCATTTTTTTTCACTTCTTCCACATTCCGTTTACGTAATTAAAAATTACAATGCTTGTCTTTCATAATTTGGTCCGATACACTTGGATGTTTAGTGTCAGCGTTTGTTGCTGGCATGTCATGTCTGAGTCTGCTAATGCTTGTCTTTCATAATTTGGTCCGATATACTTGGATGTTTAGTGTCAGCGTTTGTTGCTGGCATGTCATGTCTGAGTCTGCTAATGCTTGTCTTTCATAATTTGGTCCGATATACTTGGATGTTTAGTGTCAGCGTTTGTTGCTGGCATGTCATGCCTGAGTCTGCTAATGCTTGTCTTTCATAATTTGGTCCGATATACTTGGATGTTTAGTGTCAGCGTTTGTTGCTGGCATGTCATGTCTGAGTCTGCTAATGCTTGTCTTTCATAATTTGGTCAGATACACTTGGATGTTTAGTGTCAGCGTTTGTTGCTGGCATGTCATGCCTGAGTCTGCTGAAATTTTTTTAAAAGTTATTGCCAATATCAGTGTGTTTTGTGATGAATGAGCATCTGATTCAATGAATGATGGAGCTGAGTTTGCCTTTTTGCCCAAAATGTAATTGAATGCTTTTTATCATCATACTTTCTGTCATTTATCTTTGTTTCATAGTTTAGTTTCTTCTTCTTTTTATTCAGTTTAGTCACATGATTTCTCAGTTTGCAGGACGTTGGCCAATCGGTTGACAGCCAATCGGTTGACAGCCAATCGGTTGACAGCCAATCGGTTGACAGCCAATCGGTGGACAGCCAATCGGTGGACAGCCAATCGGTTGACAGCTAATCGGTTGACAGCCAGACTTATTTGCCATGTCTTTTGCATCATCCTTCTCAACAATTATTTTAATTCCTCACCAATCAAAGGGGATTTAACCGCTTTTACAGTCATTTTCTTAACTGGAATAAGCAATTACATAAACGTGTGTGAAGAGCAGCGTCTGTTTGCTCCTCATTACACACCACAGACCAGCAGCGTCTGGTTGCTCCTCATTACACACCACAGACCAGCAGCGTCTGGTTGCTCCTCATTACACACCACAGACCAGCAGCGTCTGGTTGCTCCTCATTACACACCACAGACCAGCAGCGTCTGGTTGCTCCTCATTACACACCACAGACCAGCAGTGTCTGGTTGCTCCTCATTACACACCACAGACCAGCATCGTCTGGTTGCTCCTCATTACACACCACAGACCACAGACCAGCAGCGTCTGGTTGCTCCTCATTACACACCACAGACCAACAGCGTCTGGTTGCTCCTCATTACACACCACAGACCAGCAGCGTCTGGTTGCTCCTCATTACACACCACAGACCAGCAGCGTCTGGTTGCTCCTCATTACACACCACAGACCAGCAGCGTCTGGTTGCTCCTCATTACACACCACAGACCAGCAGCGTCTGGTTGCTCCTCATTACAGACCACAGACCAGCAGCGTCTGGTTGCTCCTCATTACACACCACAGACCAGCAGCGTCTGGTTGCTCCTCATTACACCACAGACCAGCAGCGTCTGGTTGCTCCTCATTACACACCACAGACCAGCAGCGTCTGGTTGCTCCTCATTACACACCACACACCACAGACTAGCAGTGTCTAGGTGCTCCTCATTACACACCACAGACCAGCAGCATCTGGTTGCTCCTCATTACACACCACAGACCAGCAGTGTCTGGTTGCTCCTCATTACACACCACAGACCAGCAGTGTCTGGTTGCTCCTCATTACACACCACAGACCAGCAGCATCTGGTTCCTCCTCATTACACACCACAGACCAGCAGTGTCTGGTTGCTCCTCATTACACACCACAGACCAGCAGCGTCTGGTTGCTCCTCATTACACCACAGACCAGCAGCGTCTGGTTGCTCCTCATTACACAACACAGACCAGCAGCGTCTGTTTGCTCCTCATTACACACCACAGACCAGCAGTGTCTGGTTGCTCCTCATTACACACCACAGACCAGCAGCGTCTGGTTGCTCCTCATTAGACACCACAGACCAGCAGCGTCTGGTTGCTCCTCATTAGACACCACAGACCAGCAGCGTCTGGTTGCTCCTCATTACACACCACAGACCAGCAGCGTCTGGTTGCTCCTCATTACACACCACAGACCAGCAGCGTCTGGTTGCTCCTCATTACACACCACAGACCAGCAGCGTCTGGTTGCTCCTCATTACACCACAGACCAGCAGCGTCTGGTTGCTCCTCATTACACAACACAGACCAGCAGCGTCTGTTTGCTCCTCATTACACACCACAGACCAGCAGTGTCTGGTTGCTCCTCATTACACACCACAGACCAGCAGCGTCTGGTTGCTCCTCATTACACACCACAGACCAGCAGCGTCTGGTTGCTCCTCATTAGACACCACAGACCAGCAGCGTCTGGTTGCTCCTCATTACACACCACAGACCAGCAGCGTCTGGTTGCTCCTCATTACACACCACAGACCAGCAGCGTCTGGTTGCTCCTCATTACACACCACACACCACATACTAGCAGTGTCTAGGTGCTCCTCATTACACACCACACACAACAGACTAGCAGTGTCTAGGTGCTCCTCATTACACACCACAGACCAACAAATGTTCTTCACATCAACAACATATGAATCACTACAAAACGTATTGTATGACCTCTTATACACTATATTAGGCCCAGCCTGTCCTCTTATACACTATATTAGGCCCAGCCTGACCTCTTATACACTATATTAGGCCCAGCCTGTCCTCTTATACACTATATTAGGCCCAGCCTGTCCTCTTATACACTATATTAGGCCCAGCCTGTCCTCTTATACACTATATTAGGCCCAGCCTGACCTCTTATACACTATATTAGGCCCAGCCTGACCTCTTATACACTAGATTAGGCCAAGCCTGACCTCTTATTCACTATATTAGGCCCAGCCTGTCCTCTTATACACTATATTAGGCCCAGCCTGTCCTCTTATACACTATATTAGGCCCAGCCTGTCCTCTTATACACTATATTAGGCCCAGCCTGTCCTCTTATACACTATATTAGGCCCAGCCTGTCCTCTTATACACTATATTAGGCCCAGCCTGACCTCTTATACACTATATTAGGCCCAGCCTGTCCTCTTATACACTATATTAGGCCCAGCCTGTCCTCTTATACACTATATTAGGCCCAGCCTGTCCTCTTATACACTATATTAGGCCCAGCCTGTCCTCTTATACACTATATTAGGCCCAGCCTGACCTCTTATACACTATATTAGGCCCAGCCTGACCTCTTATACACTATATTAGGCCCAGCCTGTCCTCTTATACACTATATTAGGCCCAGCCTGACCTCTTATACACTATATTAGGCCCAGCCTGTCCTCTTATACACTATATTAGGCCCAGCCTGTCCTCTTATACACTATATTAGGCCCAGCCTGACCTCTTATACACTATATTAGGCCCAGCCTGACCTCTTATACACTATATTAGGCCCAGCCTGACCTCTTATACACTATATTAGGCCCAACCTGACCTCTTATACACTATATTAGGCCCAGCCTGACCTCTTATACACTATATTAGGCCCAGCCTGTCCTCTTATACACTATATTAGGCCCAGCCTGACCTCTTATACACTATATTAGGCCCAGCCTGTCCTCTTATACACTATATTAGGCCCAGCCTGTCCTCTTATACACTATATTAGGCCCAGCCTGACCTCTTATACACTATATTAGGCCCAGCCTGTCCTCTTATACACTATATTAGGCCCAGCCTTTGGATCTTTGGCTACTAAATTGTGATCACTACATCTGAAGACTCTAGATACTGCTTTCAAGCTAATTTCTGCAGCATTATTAAAGATGTGATCAGTACATGTTGATGATTTCATTCCTGTGCTGTTTGTA
>NW_025745929.1:42500-52500 GCF_021184085.1 Oncorhynchus gorbuscha | reverse complement strand
AACCCAGACACAGTATACTGTCCCCTACTGTCCCGTACTGTCCCCTACTGGCCACACTACAGTACTACTATAACCCAGACACAGTATACTGTCCCCTACTGTCCACACTACAGTACTACTATAATCCAGACACAGCATACTGTCCCCTACTGTCCCCTACTGTCCCCACTACAGTACTACTATAACCCAGACACAGTATACTGTCCCCTACTGTCCCCTACTGTCCCCTACTGGCCACACTACAGTACTACTATAATCCAGACACAGCATACTGTCCCCTACTGTCCCCTACTGGCCACACTACAGTACTACTATAACCCAGACACAGCATACTGTCCCCTACTGTCCCCCTACTGGCCACACTACAGTACTACTATAATCCAGACACAGCATACTGTCCCCTACTGTCCCCTACTGGCCACACTACAGTACTACTATAACCCAGACACAGCATACTGTCCCCTACTGTCCCCTACTGTCCCCTACTGTTCCCTACTGTCCCCTACTGTCCACACTACAGTACTACTATAACCCAGACACAGCATACTGTCCCCTACTGTCCCCTACTGTTCCCTACTGTCCCCTACTGTCCACACTACAGTACTACTATAACCCAGACACCGCATACTGTCCCCTACTGTCCACACTACAGTACTACTATAACCCAGACACAGCATACTGTCCCCTACTGTCCCTACTGTCCACACTGCAGTCCTACTGTAACCCAGACACAGCATACTGTCCCCTACTGTTCCCAACTGTCCCCTTCTGTCCACACTACAGTACTACTACAACCCAGACACGCTCATACTGTCCCCTACTGTCCCCTACTGTTCCCAACTGTCCCCTACTGTCCACACTACAGTACTACTATAACCCAGACACAGCATACTGTCCCCTACTGGCCCCTACTGGCCACACTACAGTACTACTATAACCCAGACACAGCATACTGTCCCCTACTGTCCCCTACTGCCCCCTACTGTCCCCTACTGGCCACACTACAGTACTACTATAACCCAGACACAGTATACTGTCCCCTACTGTCCACACTACAGTACTACTATAACCCAGACACAGTATACTGTCCCCTTCTGTCCACACTACAGTACTACTACAACCCAGACACGCTCATACTGTCCCCTACTGTCCCCTACTGTTCCCAACTGTCCCCTACTGTCCACACTACAGTACTACTATAACCCAGACACAGCATACTGTCCCCTACTGGCCCCTACTGTCCACACTACAGTACTACTATAACCCAGACACAGCATACTGTCCCCTACTGTCCCCTACTGCCCCCTACTGTCCCCTACTGGCCACACTACAGTACTACTATAACCCAGACACAGTATACTGTCCCCTACTGTCCTCTACTATCCTCTACTGTCCCCTACTGTCCACACTACAGTACTACTATAACCCAGACACAGTATACTGTCCCCTACTGGCCACACTACTTCCTTCATTCTCCCTCTCTCTCTCTCTCTCTCTCTCTCTGACACCCTAGAGATCAGTAATCTAGTGTTCACCAGTCTCTTCTCTCTCTCTCTCTCTCTCTCTCTCTCTCTCTCTCTCTCTCTCTCTCTCTCTCTCTCTCTGTCTCTCTCTCTCTCTCTCTCTCTCTCTCTCTCTCTCTCTCTCTCTCTCTCTCTCTCTCTCTCTCTCTCTCTCTCTCTCTCTCTCTCTCTCTCTCTCTCTCTCTCTCTCTCTCTCTCTCTCTCTCTCTCTCTCTCTCTCTCTCTCTGTCTCTCTCTCTCTCTCTCTCTCTCTCTCTCTCTCTCTCTCTCTCTCTCTCTCTCTCTCTCTCTCTCTCTCTCTCTCTCTCTCTCTCTCTCTCTCTCTCTCTGTCTCTGTCTCTGTCTCTCTCTCTCTCTCTCTCTCTCTCTCTCTCTCTCTCTCCCTCTCTCTCTCTCTCTCTCTCTCTCTCTCTCTCTCTCTCTCTCTCTCTCTCTCTCTCTCTCTCTCTCTCTCCCTCTCTCTCTCTCTCTCTCTCTCTCTCTCTCTCTCTCTCTCTCTCTCTCTCTCTCTCTCTCTCTCTCTCTCTCTCTCTCTCTCTCTCTCTCTCTCTCTCTCTCTCTCTCTCTCTCTCTCTCTCTCTCTCTCTCTCTCTCTCTCTCTCTCTCTCTCTCTCTCTCTCTCTCTCTCTCTCTCTCTCTCTCTCTCTCTCTCTCTCTCTCTCTCTCTCTCTCTCTCTCTCTCTCTCTCTCTGTCTCTGTCTCTGTCTCTCTCTCTCTCTCTCTCTCTCTCTCTCTCTCTCTCTCTCTCTCTCTCTCTCTCTCTCTCTCTCTCTCTCTCTCTCTCTCTCTCTCTCTCTCTCTCTCTCCCTCTCTCTCTCTCTCTCTCCCTCCATCTCTGTCTCCTCTCTCTCTCTCTCTCTCTCTCTCTCTCTCTCTCTCTCTCTCTCTCTCTCTCTCTCTCTCTCTCTCTCTCTCTCTCTCTCTCTCTCTCTCTCTCTCTCTCTCTCTCTCTCTCTCTCTCTCTCTCTCTCTCTCTCTCTCTCTCTCTCTCTCTCTCTCTCTCTCTCTCTCTCTCTCTCTCTCTCTCTCTCTCTCTCTCTCTCTCTCTCTCTCTCTCTCTCTCTCTCTCCCTCCCCCCTAGCCCCAGGAGCTGACGGACATCCTAGAGATCAGTAATCTAGTGTTCACCAGTCTCTTCAGTCTGGAGATGCTGCTGAAGCTGCTGGCCTTCGGACTCTTCGGCTATATCAAGAACCCGTACAACGGCTTTGACAGCGTCATCGTCATCATCAGGTTTGTGTCTGTGTTTCCATTCAATATTTTAATGTATCAAACCTTTTCCAAGAGTTAATGTTATAATGCTGTACCTTGCTGCTCAATGCTAAGCTAGCTATAACTTTCTGCCTGATTCTAAGCTTGCTGTACCTTGCTGCTCAATGCTAAGCTAGCTATAACTTTCTGCCTGATTCTAAGCTTGCTGTACCTTGCTGCTCAATGCTAAGCTAGCTATAACTTTCTGCCTGATTCTAAGCTTGCTGTACCTTGCTGCTCAATGCTAAGCTAGCTATAACTTTCTGCCTGATTCTAAGTTTGCTGTACCTTGCTGCTCAATGCTAAGCTAGCTATAACTTTCTGCCTGATTCTAAGCTAGCTATAACATTTTGTTCGATTGCTAAGCTAGCTATAACTTTCCGTTCGATTGCTAAGCTAGCTATAACTTTCCGTTCGATTGCTAAGCTAGCTATAACTCGCTGCTCGATGCTAAGCTAGCTATAACTCGCTGCTCGATGCTAAGCTAGCTATAACTCGCTGCTCGATGCTAAGCTAGCTATAACTCGCTGCTCGATGCTAAGCTAGCTATAACTCGCTGCTCGATTGCTAAGCTAGCTATAACTCGCTGCTCGATGCTAAGCTAGCTATAACTCGCTGCTCGATGCTAAGCTAGCTATAACTCGCTGCTCGATTGCTAAGCTAGCTATAACTTTCCATTCGATTGCTAAGCTAGCTATAACTCGCTGCTCGATGCTAAGCTAGCTATAACTCGCTGCTCGATGCTAAGCTAGCTATAACTCGCTGCTCGATTGCTAAGCTAGCTATAACTTTCCGTGTGATTGCTAAGCTAGCTATAACTCGCTGCTCGATGCTAAGCTAGCTATAACTCGCTGCTCGATGCTAAGCTAGCTATAACTTTCCGTTCGATTGCTAAGCTAGCTATAACTCGCTGCTCGATGCTAAGCTAGCTATAACTTTCCGTTCGATTGCTAAGCTAGCTATAACTCGCTGCTCGATGCTAAGCTAGCTATAACTTTCCGTTCGATTGCTAAGCTAGCTATAACTTTCTGCCTGATTCTAAGCTAGCTATAACTTTCCGTTCGATTGCTAAGCTAGCTATAACTTTCCACCGTAATTTGCAAATTAGTTCATTAAAAATCCTACAATATGATTTTCTGGATTTCTTTTCTCATTTTGTCTGTCATAGTTTAAGTGTACCTATGATGAAAATTACAGGCCTCTCTCATCTTTTTAAGTGGGAGAACTTGCACAATTGGTGGCTGACTAAATACTTTTTTGCCCCACTGTATATGTAATTATTGGCGAAGATTCACGCTCATATTTTTCGTTATACTGTTTTCTATATACTGTAGGTGACATGATTCTCACTAGTGTTGAGTGATGAGCTGTTAAAAGTGGTGTATGTCTTATTTAGTTAAAGAGCATATTGAAGTTAGAAGCAATAGGATTTGAATCAAACTGCCTACAACTTGTTTAGCCCCGTTACACACTGCTCTGAGACGAGGATGGAGACTGACACTGCTCTGAGACCAGCATGGAGACCCGTTTCACACTGCTCTGAGACACACTGCTCTGAGACCAGCATGGAGACTGGTCCGTTTCACACTGCTCTGAGACCAGCATGGAGACTGGTCCGTTTCACACTGCTCTGAGACCAGGAGACATGGAGACCAGCATGGAGACTGGTCCGTTTCACACTGCTCTGACTGCTCTGAGACCAGCATGGAGACTGGTCCGTTTCACACTGCTCTGAGACCAGCATGGAGACTGGTCCGTTACACACTGCTCTGAGACCAGCATGGAGACTGGTCCGTTTCACACTGCTCTGGTCCGTTTCAGAGACGAGCATGGAGACTGGTCCGTTACACACTGCTCTGAGACGAACATGGAGACTGGTCCGTTACACACGGCAGCACAAGAACTGTTCGTCGGGAGCTTCATGAAATGGGTTTCCGTGGCCAAGCAGCCGCACACAAGCCTAAGATCACCATTCACAATGCCAAGCGTTGGCTGGAGTGGTGTAAAGCTCGCCACCATTGGACTCTGGAGCAGTGGAAACGCCTTCTCTGGAGTCATGAATCACTCTTCACAATCTGGCAGTCTGATGGACAAATCTGGGTTTGGCAGATACCAGGGGAACGCTACCTGCCCCAATGCATCGTGCCAACTGTAAAGTTTGGTGGATGATGAATAATGGTCTGGGGCTGTTTTTTCATGGTTCGGTCAAGGCACCAGACAATGACATTCTAGACGATTCTGTGCTTGCAAAAGTTTGGGGAAGGACCTTTTCTGTTTCATTATGACAAATTATACAAACAAAAACATACACTCAACAAAAATATGATTTTACTGAGTCAGTCAATTGAAATAAATTCATTAGGCCCTATACTATGGATGTCACATGACTGGGAATACAGATCTGCATCTGTTGGTCACAGATAACATGTATAAAAAGGTAGTGGATCAGAAAAGCAGCCAGTATCTGGTGGGACCATTTGCCTCATGCAGCACAACACATCTCCTTCACAAAGAGTTGATCAGGCTGTTGATTGTGGAATGTTGTCTCACTCCTCTTCAATGGCTGTGCGAAGTTTCTGGAAATGGTCAAGAAATGGAAATCGCTGTCGTACAAGCCGATCCGGAGCATCCTAAACATGCTCAATGGGGTGACATGTCTGATTATGCAGGCCGTGAAAGAACTGGGACATTTTCAGCTTGCATGAATTGTATACAGATTCTTGCGACACAGGGCTGTGTTCGTCGGGAGCTTCATGAAATGGGTTTCCGTGGCCAAGCAGCCGCACACAAGCCTAAGATCACCAAGCCCAAGCACACCATGGCTGTGCATTATCATGCTGAAACAGGTGGTGACGGCAGCAGATGAACAACAAGCAAACAACAAACCTTAGGATCCTCGTCACGGTATATCTGTGCATTCAAATTATCAATGATAAAATGTAATAGTGTTCGTTGTCCACAGCTTAGGCCTCTGCACATACCGTAGCCACCACCGACAACCATGGGGCACTGTGTTCATAACGTTGACATCAGCAAACCTCTTGGCCAAACGACGCCATACTCAGACAGTTCTTCATCTGCCCAGTATAGTTGAAACCGGGATTAATCCGTGAAGAACACATTTCTCCAGCGTGCCAGTGGCCAACCTAAGGTGAGCATTGGCCTACTGAAGTCGGTTACAACTCTGAACTGCAGTCAGGTCAAGACTCTGGTGAGGATGACGAGCACGCAGATGGTTTCTGACCGTTTGTGCAGAAAACTCTTTGCTTGTGTAAAACTCACCATCAGCTGTTCTGGGTGGCTGGTCTCAAACAGCAGGTGAAGAAGCAACAGGTCCTGGGGCTGGCGTGGTCACACGTAGTCTGTGGACATTCTGACAAATGTTCTAAAATGATGTTGGAGGCAACTAATGGTAGAGAAAATGAAATTCCCTGGCAACAGCTCTGGTGGACATTCCTGCAGTCAGCAGCATGCTAATTGCACTCTCCTTCAAAACTTGAGACATGTGTGGCATTGTGTTGTGTGACAAAACGGAACATTTTTCCCCTTTTATTGTCCCCCAGCACAAGGTGCACCTGTGTAATGATCATGCCGTTTCATAATTTTCTTGATATTCCACACCTGTCAGGTGGATGGATTATATTGGCAAAGGAGAAATGCTCACTAACAGGGAAGTAAAGAAATATAATATTTTTATATCATATTTTTGTGCATTATTTTAGCTCATTAAACATGGGACCAACACTTCACATGTTGCCTTTATATTGTTCTTCAGTAGACATTTCTTGGGTCTGTCCAGATGAGGATCCATTGTCTGGGGTCTGATCGGCTGAGGCTCCATTGTCTGGGGTCTGATCGGCTGAGGCTCCATTGCCTGGGGTCTGTCCAGCTGAGACTCCATTGCCTGGGGTCTGTCCAGCCGAGGCTCCATTGTCTGGGGGTCTGTCTAGCTGAGGCTCCATTGCCTGGGGTCTGTCCAGCTGAGACTCCATTGCCTGGGGTCTGTCCAGCTGAGACTCCATTGCCTGGGGTCTGTCCAGCCGAGGCTCCATTGTCTGGGGGTCTGTCTAGCTGAGGCTCCATTGCCTGGGGTCTGTCCAGCTGAGACTCCATTGCCTGGGGTCTGTCCAGCTGAGGCTCCATTGTCTGGGGGTATGTCCAGCTGGGGCTCCATTGTCTGGGGGTCTGTCCAGCTGAGGCTCCATTGTCTGGGGTCTGTCCAGCTGAGGCTCCATTGTCTGGGGTCTGTCCAGCTGAGGCTCCATTGTCTGGGGTCTGATCGGCTGAGCCTCCATTGTCTGGGGTCTGATCGGCTGAGCCTCCATTGTCTGGGGTCTGATCGGCTGAGCCTCCATTGTCTGGGGTCTGATCGGCTGAGCCTCCATTGTCTGGGGGTCTGTCCAGCTGAGGCTCCATTGTCTTGGGGTCTGATCGGCTAAGGCTCCATTGTCTTGGGGTCTCCAGCTGAGGCTCCATTGTCTTGGGGTCTGATGAGGATCCATTGTCTGGGGTCTGATTGTCCATTGTCTGGGTCTCCAGCCTGGGGTCTGTCCAGCTGCTCCATTGTCTTCCAGGGGTCTCTGTCAGATGAGGCTCCATCCATTGTCCAGCTGGGGGGGTCTGTCCATGAGGCTCCATTGCCTGCTGAGGCTCCATTGTCTGGGGTCTGTCGGCTGAGGCTCCATTGCCTGGGGTCTGTCCAGCTGAGACTCCATTGCCTGGGGTCTGTCCAGCCGAGGCTCCATTGTCTGGGGGTCTGTCTAGCTGAGGCTCCATTGCCTGGGGTCTGTCCAGCTGAGGCTCCATTGTCTGGGGTCTGTCCAGCTGAGGCTCCATTGTCTGGGGTCTGATCGGCTGAGCCTCCATTGTCTGGGGTCTGATCGGCTGAGCCTCCATTGTCTGGGGTCTGATCGGCTGAGCCTCCATTGTCTGGGGTCTGATCGGCTGAGCCTCCATTGTCTGGGGGTCTGTCCAGCTGAGGCTCCATTGTCTTGGGGTCTGATCGGCTAAGGCTCCATTGTCTTGGGGTCTGATCGGCTGAGGCTCCATTGTCTTGGGGTCTCCAGCTGAGGCTCCATTGTCTTGGGGTCTCCAGCTGAGGCTCCATTGTCTTGGGGTCTGATCGGCTAAGGCTCCATTGTCTTGGGGTCTGATCGGCTGAGCCTCCATTGTCTGGGGGTCTGTCCAGCTGAGGCTCCATTGTCTTGGGGTCTGATCGGCTAAGGCTCCATTGTCTGGGGGTCTGTCCAGCTGAGGCTCCATTGTCTTGGGGTCTGATTGGCTGACGCTCCATTGTCTTGGGGTCTAATTGGCTGAGGCTCCATTGTCTTGGGGTCTGATCGACTGAGGCTCCATTGCCTGGGGTCTGCCTAGCTGAGGGTCCAGACCAGAGGGACTTGCAGGAGGGAACCCTCACTAAAGCTACATAATTTAGCTAGCTAGCCAGTTCTATCAGAGACACCCAACCCTCACTAAAGCTACATAATTTAGCTAGCTAGCCAGTTCTATCAGAGACACCCAACCCTCACTAAAGCTACATAATTTAGCTAGCTAGCCAGTTCTATCAGAGACACCCAACCCTCACTAAAGCTACATAATTTAGCTAGCTAGCCAGTTCTATCAGAGACACCCAACCCTCACTAAAGCTACATAATTTAGCTAGCTAGCCAGTTCTATCAGAGACACCCAACCCTCACTAAAGCTACATAATTTAGCTAGCTAGCCAGTTCTATCAGAGACACCCAACCCTCACTAAAGCTACATAATTTAGCTAGCTAGCCAGTTCTATCAGAGACACCCAACCCTCACTAAAGCTACATAATTTAGCTAGCTAGCCAGTTCTATCAGCGACACCCAACCTTCACAAAAGCTAGCTGATTTATATGTCAATAGCTGCAGTGTGTATTTTCAACTGCAACAGTGATCCAACATTTGCAAAACACCACTTTAGAAACCTCATGCTAAGGGGTCAGAGGTCAACGGAGACTCGACATTACATTGCACCACTTTAGAAACCTCATGCTAAGGGGTCAGAGGTTAACGGAGACTCAACGTTACAAAACATCACTATAGGAAAGCCAATGCTAAGATATCAGAGGTCAACAGAGACTCAACATTATCATCGGGTAGAGAAGGCTGTCAGTGGTGATTTGTGTATTTTACATGAATGTTTTACAAGTATATGTACATAAATAAAATATATCTATATATTTGATAAATACATTTTCCCCTTATAATTAAATATCTTTATATTTAATTGAAATATATTCCAATATATCATTTTTCCATAGGGAAGCTATCAATAACTTGCTCAATGCTAAGCTATCTATAACTTGTTGCTCAATGCTAAGCTATCAATAACTTGCTCAATGCTAAGCTATCAATAACTTCTTGCTCAATGCTAAGCTATCTATAACTTGTTGCTCAATGCTAAGCTATCAATAACTTGCTCAATGCTAAGCTATCTATAACTTGTTACTCAATGCTAAGCTATCTATAACTTGTTGCTCAATGCTAAGCTATCTAACTTCTTGCTCAACGCTAAGCTATCTATAACTTTTTGCTCGATGCTAAGCTATCTATAACTTGCTGCTCAATGCTAAGCTATCTATAACTTGTTGCTCGATGCTAAGCTATCTATAACTTCTTGCTCAACGCTAAGCTATCTATAACTTGTTGCTCGATGCTAAGCTATCTATAACTTGCTGCTCAATGCTAAGCTATCTAAAACTTGTTGCTTGATGCTAAGCTATCTATAACTTCTTGCTCAACGCTAAGCTATCTATAACTTGTTGCTCGATGCTAAGCTATCTATAACTTGTTACTCAATGCTAAGCTATATATAACTTGCTGCTCAATGCTAAGCTATCTATAACTTGTTGCTAAATGCTAAGCTAGCTGTAACGTTGTATGTGTTTCTCTCAAAGTGTATGGGAGATCGTTGGGCAGGCGGACGGCGGTCTGTCAGTCCTGCGTACGTTCCGTCTGCTGCGGGTCCTAAAGCTGGTCAGGTTCCTGCCCGCCCTGCGCAGACAGCTGGTGGTTCTGATGAAGACTATGGACAACGTAGCCACCTTCTGCATGCTGCTCATGCTCTTCATCTTCATATTCAGGTATGTAGAGACCTTCTGACATCGTCTTCATAGTCAGGTCTGTTGTCAGGTCTTAGATGACATCATCTTCATAGTCAGGTCTTAGATGACATCGTCTTCATAGTCAGGTCTTAG
>NW_025745929.1:35000-40000 GCF_021184085.1 Oncorhynchus gorbuscha | reverse complement strand
CTCTCGCTGCTCTCTACTTTGTGGCTCTGATGACCTTTGGGAACTCGTCCTCTGTCAACCTGCTGGTGGCCATCTTGGTCCTGAGGGCTTTCATGGCCTCCACCTAAGTGTTCTACTGGGTTCAACTCTCAGTTTCTACAGGATTCTATGGGGTTTTACAGGCCAGGGTATCTGGTTGGACATTATTTGTAGAGTCCCTTCATCCATCCATCTCTCTCTCTCTCCCCTCTCCCTCATCTCTCTCTCCTCTCTCTCTCTCTCTCTCTCCTCTCCTCTCTCATCCCTCTCCTCTCATCCCTCTCTCTCCTCTCTCTCTGTCATCCATCCATCTGGTCCTCTCTCCACCCCTCCCTTCATCCATCCATCTCTCTCTCTCTCCCCTCCCTTCATCCATCCTGGATCTGGTCCTCTCCACCCTCCCTTCATCCATCCATCTCTCTCTCCTCCTCTCTCTCTGTCTATAGATCCTGATCCTGGAATCTGGTCCTGTATAACTCCACCTCCCTCGCTGCTTCATCTCATCCATCTCTCTCCTCTTCAACCCTCCATCTTCATCCATCCATCTCTCTCTCCACCTAGTTTCCTTCTATCCATCCATCTCTGGTTGGACCCCTCCCTTCATCCATCCATCTCTCTCTCCACCCCTCCCTTTCATCCATCCATCTCTCTCTCCACCCCTCCCTTCATCCATCCATCTCTCTCCACCCCTCCTTCATCCATCCATCTCTCTCTCCACCCTCCCTTTATCCATCCATCTCTCCCTCCACCCCCCTTCATCCATCCATTCCTCTCTCCACCCCCCTCCATCCATCCATCTCTCCTCCACCCCTCCCTTCATCCATCCATCTCTCTCTCCACCCCCCTTCATCCATCCATCTCTCTCTCCACCCCCCTTCATCCATCCATCTCTCCCTCCACCCTCCCTTCATCCATCCATCTCTCTCTCCAACCCCTCCCTTCATCCATCCATCTCTCCCTCCACCCTCCCTTCATCCATCCATTCCTCTCTCCACCCCCCTTCATCCATCCATCTCTCTCTCCACCCCCTTTCATCCATCCATCTCTCCCTCCACCCCTCCCTTCATCCATCCATCTCTCTCTCCACCCCCTTCATCCATCCATCTCTCTCTCCACCCCTCCCTTCATCCATCCATCTCTCTCTCACCCCCCTTCATCCATCCATCTCTCTCTCCACCCCCCTTCATCCATCCATCTCTCTCTCCACCCCCCTTCATCCATCCATCTCTCTCTCCACCCCTCCCTTCATCCATCCATCTCTCTCTCCCACCCCTCCCTCCATCCATCCATCTCTCTCTCCACCCCTCCTTCATCCATCCATCCATCTCCTCTCCACCCACCCCTTCATCCATCCATCTCTCTCTCCACCCCCCCTCATCCATCCATCTCTCCCTCCACCCCCTTCATCCATCCATCTCTCTCTCCACCCCCCCTTCATCCATCCATCTCTCCCTCCACCCCCCTTCATCCATCCATTCCTCTCTCCACCCCCCTTCATCCATCCATCTCTCCCTCCACCCCCCTTCATCCATCCATTCCTCCTCCACCCCCCTTCATCCATCCATCTCTCTCTCCACCCCCTTCATCCATCCATTTCTCCTCCACCCCTCCCTTCATCCATCCATCTCTCTCTCCACCCCCCTTCATCCATCCATTCCTCCCTCCACCCCTCCCTTCATCCATCCATCTCTCCCTCCACCCCCCCTTCATCCATCCATTCCTCTCTCCACCCCTCCCTTCATCCATCCATCTCTCTCTCCACCCCCCTTCATCCATCCATCTCTCTCTCTCACCCTCCTTCATCCATCCATCTCTCCCTCCACCCTCCCTTCATCCATCCATTCCTCCCTCAACCCCCCTTCATCCATCCATCTCTCCCTCCACCCCCCTTCATCCATCCATTCCTCCCTCCACCCCTCCCTTCATCCATCCATCTCTCCTTCCACCCCCCTTCATCCATCCATTACTCTCTCCACCCCCTTCATCCATCCATCTCTCCCTCCACCCCCTTCATCCATCCATTCTCTCTCCACCCCCTTCATCCATCCATCTCTCCCTCCACCCCTCCCTTCATCCATCCATCTCTCCCTCCACCCCCCCTTCATCCATCCATCTCTCCCTCCACCCCCTTCATCCATCCATTACTCTCCATCCACCCCCCTTCATCCATCCATTCCTCTCTCCACCCCCCTTCATCCATCCATCTCTCCCTCCACCCCTCCCTTCATCCATCCATCTCTCCCTCCACCCCCATCATCCATCCACCCCTCTCCATCCATCTTCCCCCACTTCATCCATCCATCTCTCTCTCCACCCCCTTCATCCATCCATCTCTCTCTCCACCCCTCCTTCATCCATTCCTCCATCCATCTCTCTCTCCACCCCTCCCTTCATCCATCCATCTCTCCCTCCACCCCTTCATCCATCATCCATTCATCCATCCATCTCCCCTCCACCCCCCTTCATCCATCCATCTCTCCCTCCACCCCCCTTCATCCATCCATCTCTCCCTCCACCCCTCCCTTCATCCATCCATCTCTCTCTCCACCCCCTTCATCCATCCATTCCTCTCTCCACCCCTCCCTTCATCCATCCATCTCTCCCTCCACCCCCCTTCATCCATCTATTCCTCTCTCCACCCCCCCTTCATCCATCCATCTCTCCCTCCACCCCTCCTTCATCCATCTCTCTCACTCTCACACACACACACACTCACACACACACACACACACACACACACACACACACACACACACACACACACACACACACACACACACACACACACACACACACACACACACACACACACACACACACACACAGTCCCGCTGGCCCAGGAGCTTGTTTTGATACTGGTTGACCAGCTGTTGTTGTTTTCATCTGAACATCACAGACAAACAGCTACACCTCTGGGACCTGATCTATTACACAGAGGCACACACACACCTATCTATCTCTGCCTCTCTCTCTCTGCCTCTCTCTCTCTCTCTCTCTTTCTGCCTCTCTCTCTCTCTCTGCCTCTCTCTCTCTGCCTCTCTCTCTCTCTCTTTCTCTCTCTCTCTCTCTTTCTGCCTCTCTCTCTCTTTCTGCCTCTCTCTCTCTCTCTCTCTCTGCCTCTCTCTCTCTGCCTCTCTCTCAGCCTCTCTTTCTCTCTCTCTCTCTCTCTCTCTCTCTCTCTCTCTCTCTCTCTCTCTCTCTCTCTCTCTCTCTCTCTCTCTCTGCCTCTCTCTCTCTCTCTCTCTCTCTCTCTCTCTCTCTCTCTCTCTCTCTCTCTCTCTCTCTCTCTCTCTACCTCTCTTTCTCTCTCTCTCTCTCTGCCTCTCTCTCTCTCTCTCTCTCTCTCTCTCTCTCTCTCTGCCTCTCTCTCTCTGCTTCTCTCTCTCTCTGCCTCTCTCTCTCTCTCTCTCTCTCTCTCTCTCTCTCTCTCTCTCTCTCTCTCTCTCTCTCTGCCTCTCTCTCTCTCTGGCTCTCTCTGTAAAAAAACGTATTTACATAATTATTCAGACCCTTTGCTATGAGACTCGAAATTGAACTCAGGTACATCCTGTTTCCATTGATCATCCTTGAGATGTTTCTACAACTTGATTGGAGCCCACCTGTGGTAAATTCAATTGATTGGACATGATTTGGAAAGGCACACACCTGTCTATATAAGGTCTAACAGTTGACAGTGCATGTCAGAGAACAAACCAAGCCGTGAGGTCGAAGGAATTGTCCGTAGAGCTCTGAGAGCTCTGTCAGATCTGTCAGGGAGGTGACCGAGAACCCAATGGTCACTCTGACAGAGCTCCAGAGTTCCTCTGTGGAGCTGGGAGAACCTTCCAGAAGGACATCCATCTCTGCAGCACTCCAACAATCAGGCCTTTATGGTAGAGTGGCCAGACGGAAGCCATTCCTCAGTAAAAGGAACATGACAAGATGATGGTGGTTGTGATGATGATAATAATAAATGCCATTTAGCAGACGCTTTTATCCAAAGCGACTTACAGTCATGTGTGCATACATTCTACATATGGGTGGTCCCGGGAATCGAACCCACTACCCTGGCGTTACAAGCGCCATGCTCTACCAACTGAGCTACAGAAGATGATGGTATCTTCATCAGGGTGATGCTAACAGGTCATGGTGATGATGGTGTTGGTGATGATGATGATGGTATCTTCATCAGGGTGATGCTAACAGGTCATGGTGATATTGGTGGTGGTGATGATGATGATGGTATCTTCATCAGGGTGATGCTAACAGGTCATGGTGATGATGATGGTGGTGATGATGATATCTTCATCAGGGTGATGCTAACAGGTCATGGTGATGATGATGGTGGTGATGATGATATCTTCATCAGGGTGATGCTAACAGGTCATGGTGATGATGGTGTTGGTAATGATGGTGGTGATGATGGTGGTGATGATGATGGTGGTGATGATGGTGGTGGTGATGGTGGTAATGATGATGGTGGTGATGATGGTGGTGGTGATGGTGGTAATGATGATGGTGGTGATGATGGTGGTGATGATGGTGGTAATGATGATGGTGGTGATGATGGTGGTAATGATGATGGTGGTGATGATGGTGGTGGTGATGGTGGTAATGATGATGGTGGTGATGATGGTGGTGGTGATGGTGGTAATGATGATGGTGGTGATGATGGTGGTGGTGATGATGGTGGTGGTGATGATGATATCTTCATCAGGGTGATGCTAACAGGTCATGGTGATGATGGTGGTGATGATGATGGTGGTGATGATGATGATGGTGATGATGATGATGGTGGTGATGATGGTGGTGGTGATGATGGTGGTGGTGATGGTGGTGGTGATGATGATGGTGGTGATGATGGTGGTGGTGATGGTGGTGGTGATGATGGTGGTGGTGGTGATGGTGGTGGTGATGATGGTGGTGATGATGATGGTGGTGATGATGATGATGATGATGATGATGATGATGATGATGATGATGATGATGATATCTTCATCAGG
>NW_025745929.1:30000-32500 GCF_021184085.1 Oncorhynchus gorbuscha | reverse complement strand
TCTTCCTGTACGTGACATCATTAGCACTCTGTCACGTAGGACCTATCTTCCTGTACGTGTCATCGGTGACATCAATACCGCTCTATCACGTAGGACCTATCTTCCTCTACGTGTCATCATTACTGCTCTGTCACGTAGGACCTATCTTCCTGTATGTCATCATGCTCTGTCACGTAGGACCTATCTTCCTGTACGTGTCATCGGTGACATCATTATCGCTCTGTCACGTAGGACCTATCTTCCTGTACGTGTCATCATTAGCACTCTGTCACGTAGGACCTATCTTCCTTGTACGTGTCATCATTACCACTCTGTCACGTAGGACCTATCTTCCTGTACGTGTCATCATTACCACTCTGTCTCGTAGGACCTATCTTCCTGTACTGATGTCATCAGTGACATCATTACCACTCTGTCACGTAGGACCTATCTTCCTGTACGTGTCATCGGTGACATCATTACCGCTCTGTCACGTAGGACCTATCTTCCTGTACGTGTCATCGGTGATATCATTACCGCTCTGTCACGTAGGACCTATCTTCCTGTACGTGTCATCGGTGACATCATTACCGCTCTGTCACGTAGGACCTATCTTCCTGTACGTGTCATCGGTGACATCATTAACATGTTTATCTCTCAATACCACAAGGAGGACGCAAGTGAAGTTCAGTCGAGTGCTGTGTGACAAGCTTCACGTTGATAGGCCACTGTAGAGGGGATTTACGGTACTTGATAACGTGTCTACTGTTTAGTCGAACAAGGGAACTGTTTAGTATAACAAGGGAACTGTTTAGTCGAACAAGGGAACTGTTGAGTCAAACAAGGGAACTGTTGAGTCAAACAAGGGAACTGTTGAGTCAAAGAAGGGAACTATTTAGTCGAACAAGGGAACTGTTTAGTCGGACAAGGGAACTGTTTACTCGAACAAGGGAACTGTTGAGTCAAACAAGGGAACTGTTGAGTCAAACAAGGGAACTGTTGAGTCAAACAAGGGAACTGTTGAGTCAAAGAAGGGAACTGTTTAGTCAAAGAAGGGAACTGTTTAGTCGAACAAGGGAACTGTTGAGTCGAACAAGGGAACTGTTGAGTCAAAGAAGGGAACTGTTTAGTCGAACAAGGGAACTGTTTAGTCAAACAAGGGAACTGTTGAGTCAAAGAAGGGAACTGTTTAGTCAAAGAAGGGAACTGTTTAGTCGAACAAGGGAATTGTTGAGTCGAACAAGGGAACTGTTTAGTCAAAGAAGGGAACTGTTTAGTCGAACAAGGGAACTGTTTAGTCAAACAAGGGAACTGTTTAGTCAAAGAAGGGAACTGTTTAGTCGAACAAGGGAACTGTTTAGTCAAACAAGGGAACTGTTTAGTCAAACAAGGGAACTGTTGAGTCAAACAAGGGAACTGTTGAGTCGAACAAGGGAACTGTTTAGTCAAACAAGGGAACTGTTGAGTCAAACAAGGGAACTGTTGAGTCGAACAAGGGAACTGTTTAGTCAAACAAGGGAACTGTTTAGTCAAATAAGGGAACTGTCAGTCTTATGGCTTGGGGTAGAAGCTGTTCAGGGTCCTGTTGGTTCCAGACTTGGTGTCTTTAACCTGTCTGTCTAATGGCTTGGGGGTAGAAGCTGTTCAGGGTCCCGTTGGTTCCAGACTTGGTGTCTTTAACCTGTCTGTCTAATGTCTTGGGGGTAGAAGCTGTTCAGGGTCCCGTTGGTTCCAGACGTGGTGCCTTTAGTCTGTGTATTATAAACTTTTCTCACAGTCCTTATAATTAGAGCACACCGTGACATCTGACCTCTAACCCCAACAGAGTTGAAGCTCCAGGCGATGATGTTGACTCCAAATGGCCTTCTGAATCCCCGAGCCTCCATGCCCCTCCCACCCACACAGTCACCGTGGCAACAACCGCCGCCACCATCCCCACGGCAACGCCCGCCACTCATCCTGCACACATTGGCCACGCCCACAACTTGCGACAGCCAATCACGACGGGGCAGCGCCGTCTCTACGGACACAAGCAACACCCTGGACCCCAGGTCGCCGGTGAGTCATACACACACCTAACACATACACACACACACAAACACACATATAAACACACACACACACACTCTAGACCAGTGGTTCTCTCCTCGAGGAGCCCCATAGACGTTTCACAATTATGTGGTAGCTCTGAACTCACCTGATTCACCTTGTCAATGACTGAACTCACCTGATTCACCTTGTCAATGGATGAACTATCACACCTGATTCACCTTGTCAATGACTGAACTATCACACCTGATTCACCTTGTCAATGGCTGAACTATCACACCTGATTCACCTTGTCAATGGCTGAACTATCACACCTGATTCACCTTGTCATTCACCACCTTTCACCTTGTCAATGGCTGAACTATCACACCTGATTCACCTTGTCAATGGCTGAACTATCACACCTGATTCACCTTGTCAATGGCTGAACTATCACACCTGATTCACCTTGTCATCACACCTGATTCACCTT
>NW_025745929.1:0-25000 GCF_021184085.1 Oncorhynchus gorbuscha | reverse complement strand
CTGGCCTAGACTAGACTAAACTGGATTAAACTAGACTAACCTGGACTAGACTGGACTTGAGTAGACTGGACTAGAGTGGCTAGACAGGAGTAGACTGGACTAGACAGGTGAAGACTGGACTAGAATGACTAGAGTAGACTGGACTTGAGTCGGCTGGACTAGACTGGCTAGACAGGAGTAGACTGGACTAGACAGGAGTAGACTGGACTATATTAGACTGGACTAGAGTAAACTGGACTAGAGTAGAGTAGACTGGACTAGAGTAGACTAGACCAGCTAGACAGAAGTAGACTGGACTAGACAGGAGTAGACTAGACTAGACCGGACTAGACTGGACTTGTCTAGACTGTACTATAGTAGACTGGACTATAGTAGACTGGATTAGACTGGACTATAGTAGACTGGGCTATAGTAGGCTGGACTAGACTGGCCTAGACTAGACTAAACTGGATTAAACTAGACTAACCTGGACTAGACTGGACTAGAGTAGACTGGACCAGACTGGATTAGACTGGACTGGTTTGGATGAGACTAGACTCGACTGGACTAGACTGGACTAGAGTAGACTGGACTAGACTGGATTAGACTGGACTGGTTTGGATGAGACTAGACTCGACCGGACTAGACTGGACTAGACTAAACTGGATTGGGCTAGACCGGACTAGACTAAACTGGATTAAACTAGACTAACCTGGACTAGACTGGACTAGAGTAGACTGGACCAGACTGGATTAGACTGGACTGGTTTGGATGAGACTAGACTCGACTGGACTAGACTGGACTAGAGTAGACTGGACTAGACTGGACTAGAGTAGACTGGACCAGACTGGATTAGACTGGACTGGTTTGGGATGAGACTAGACTACTGACTAGACTGGACTAGACTGGACTAGACTGGACTAGAGACTGGGCTAGACTGGATTAGACTGGACTGGTTTGGATGAGACTAGACTGGACTAGACTGGACTAGAGTAGACTGGGCTAGACTGGATTAGACTGGACTGGTTTGATGAGACTAGACTCGACCGGACTAGACTGGACTAGACTAAACTGGATTGGGCTAGACCGGACTAGACTAGACAGGACAGGACTAGACCAGACCAGACTGGACTGGGCTAGAGGCTCCAAGGATAAAGTAACCTCTCATATGAATACTAGCTAGCTGCTGAATCTGGCACATTTATGGAAAATGTATTGATGTGTATTGTCTTTGTCAAATACATCTAATAATACATCTCTCTCTCTCTCTCTCTCTCTCTCTCTCTCTCTCTGTCTCTGTCTCTCTCCCTCTCTCTGTCTCTCTCTCCCTCCCTCTCTCTGTCTCTCTCTCTCCCTTCTCTCTCTCTCTCTCTTCTTCTCTCTCTCTGTCTGTCTCTCTCTCTCTCTTTCTTCCCTCTCTCTCTCTCTCTCTCTCTGTCTCTCTCTCTCTCTCTCTCTCTCTCTCTCTCTCTCTCTCTCTCTCTCTCTCTCTCTCTCTCTCTGTCTCTGTCTCTGTCTCTGTCTCTCCCTATCCCTCTCTCTGTCTCTCTCTCTCTCTCTCTCTCTCTCTCTCTCTCTCTCTGTCTCTCGCTCTTTCTTCTCACTCTCTGTATCTCTCTCTCCCTATCCCTCTTTGTGTCTCTATATCTCTCTCTCTCTCCCCTATCCCTCTCTCTCTCTGTCTATCTCTCTCTATGTCTCTCTGTCTCTCTCTCTCTTTCTTCTCTCTCTCTCTTTTCTTCTCTCTCTCCCTATCCCTCTCTCTCTCTCTGTCTCTCTCTCTTTCTCTCTGTCTCTCTCTTTCTCTCTCTCTCTCTCTCTCTCTCTCTCTCTCTCTCTCTCTCTCTCTCTCTCTCTCTCTCTCTCTCTCTCTCTCTCTCTCTCTCTCTCTCTCTCTCTCTCTCTCTCTCTCTCTCTCTCTCTCTCTCTCTCTCTCTCTCTCTCTTCCCTCTCTCTCTCTCTCTCTCTCTCTCTCTCTCTCTCTCTCTCTCTCTCTCTCTCTCTCTCTCTCTCTCTCTCTCTCTCTCTCTCTCCCTCTCCCCCTCTCTCTCTCTCCATCCTCCCCAGGTTTCGTCAGTGGTGTCAGAGAGTGATAACTCACAAGATGTTTGATCACATAATCCTCCTTTTCATCTTCCTCAACTGCATCACCATCGCTCTGAGAGACCAGACATACAGACACACAGTACAGTAAGACCATCACTCTGGAGAGACCAGACATACAGACACATAGTACAGTTTGACCATCACTCTGGAGAGACCAGAAACACAGTAGAGTAAGACAATCACTCTGGAGAGACCAGACACACAGTACAGTAAGACCATCACTCTGGAGAGACCAGACACACAGACACACAGTACAGTAAGACCATCACTCTGGAGAGACCAGACACACAGTACAGTAAGACCATCACTCTGGAGAGACCAGACATACAGACACACAGTACAGTAAGACCATCACTCTGAGAGACCAGACACACAGACACACAGTACAGTAAGACCATCACTCTGGAGAGACCAGACACAAGGTACAGTCAGACAATCACTCTGGAGAGACCAGACACACAGTACAGTAAGACCATCACTCTGGAGAGACCAGACACACAGACACACAGTACAGTCAGACCATCACTCTGGAGAGACCAGTCACACAGTACAGTAAGACCATCACTCTGGAGAGACCAGACACACAGAAACACAGTAGAGTAAGACAATCACTCTGGACAGACCAGACACACAGTACAGTAAGACCATCACTCTGGAGAGACCAGACACACAGACACACAGTACAGTAAGACCATCACTCTGGAGAGACCAGACACACAGTACAGTAAGACCATCACTCTGGAGAGACCAGACATACAGACACACAGTACAGTAAGACCATCACTCTGGAGAGACCAGACACACAGACACACAGTACAGTAAGACCATCACTCTGGAGAGACCAGACACAAGGTACAGTCAGACAATCACTCTGGAGAGACCAGACACACAGTACAGTAAGACCATCACTCTGGAGAGACCAGACACACAGACACACAGTACAGTCAGACCATCACTCTGGAGAGACCAGTCACACAGTACAGTAAGACCATCACTCTGGAGAGACCAGACACACAGACACACAGTACAGTAAGACAATCACTCTGGACAGACCAGACACACAGTACAGTAAGACCATCACTCTGGAGAGACCAGACACACAGACACACAGTACAGTAAGACCATCACTCTGGAGAGACCAGACACACAGTACAGTCAGACCATCACTCTGGAGATACCAGACACACAGACACACAGTACAGTAAGACCATCACTCTGGAGAGACCAGACACACAGTACAGTCAGACCATCACTCTGGAGAGACCAGACACACAGTACAGTAAGACCATCACTCTGGAGAGACCAGACACACAGTACAGTCAGACCATCACTCTGGAGAGACCAGACACACAGTACAGTAAGACCATCACTCTGGAGAGACCAGACACACAGTACAGTCAGACCATCACTCTGGAGAGACCAGACATACAGTACAGTCAGACCATCACTCTGGAGAGACCAGACACACAGACACAGTACAGTCAGACCATCACTCTGGAGAGACCAGACACACAGACACAGTACAGTAAGACCATCACTCTGGAGAGACCAGACATACAGACACACAGTACAGTAAGACCATCACTCTGGAGAGACCAGACATACAGACATATAGTACAGTATGACCATCACTCTGGAGAGACCAGACACACAGTACAGTAAGACCATCACTCTGGAGAGACCAGACACACAGACACACAGTACAGTCAGACCATCACTCTGGAGAGACCAGACACACAGTACAGTAAGACCATCACTCCGGAGAGACCAGACACACAGACACACAGTACAGTAAGACCATCACTCTGGAGAGACCAGACACACAGTACAGTCAGACCATCAGTCTGGAGAGACCAGACATACAGACACACAGTACAGTAAGACCATCACTCTGGAGAGACCAGACACACAGTACATTAAAACCATCACTCTGGAGAGACCAGACACACAGTACAGTCAGACCATCACTCTGGAGAGACCAGACACAGAGATACACAGTACAGTCAGACAATCACTCTAGAGAGCAGACATACAGACACAAAGTATAGTAAGACCATCTCTCTGGAGAGACCAGACATACAGACACAGAGTACAGTAAGACCATCACTCTGGAGAGACCAGACACACAGTACAGTAAAACCATCACTCTGGAGAGACCAGACACACAGTACAGTAACACCATCACTCTGGAGAGACCAGACACACAGACACACAGTACAGTAAGACCATCACTCTGGAGAGACCAGACACACAGACACACAGTACAGTAAGACCATCACTCTGGAGAGACCAGACACACAGTACAGTCAGACCATCACTCTGGAGAGACCAGACACACAGACACACAGTAGAGTAAGACCATCACTCTGGAGAGACCAGACATACAGACACACAGTACAGTAAGACCATCACTCTGGAGAGACCAGACACACAGTACAGTCAGACCATCACTCTGGAAAGACCAGACACACAGACACACAGTAGAGTAAGACCATCACTCTGGAGAGACCAGACATACAGACACACAGTACTGTATGTCTAGCTGTTTTCACAGGAAGCTAGATAGTCTAACCCTGTGTGTTGTGTTTTCACAGGAAGCTAGATAGACTAACCCTGTGTGTGTGTGTGTTGTGTTTTCACAGGAAGCTAGATAGACTAACCCTGTGTGTTGTGTTTTCACAGGAAGCTAGATAGACTAACCCTGTGTGTGTGTGTGTTGTGTTTTCACAGGAAGCTAGATAGACTAACCCTGTGTGTGTGTGTGTGTTGTGTTTTCACAGGAAGCTAGATAGACTAACCCTGTGTGTGTGTGTGTTGTGTTTTCACAGGAAGCTAGATAGACTAACCCTGTGTGTGTGTGTTGTGTTTTCACAGGAAGCTAGATAGACTAACCCTGTGTGTGTGTGTGTTGTGTTTTCACAGGAAGCTAGATAGACTAACCCTGTGTGTGTGTGTGTTGTGTTTTCACAGGAAGCTAGATAGACTAACCCTGTGTGTGTGTGTGTTGTGTTTTCACAGGAAGCTAGATAGACTAACCCTGTGTGTGTGTGTGTAGTGTTTTCACAGGAAGCTAGATAGACTAACCCTGTGTGTGTGTGTGTGTGTTTAGTTAAGTGTTTTCACAGGAAGCTAGATAGACTAACCCTGTGTGTGTGTGTTGTGTTTTCACAGGAAGCTAGATAGACTAACCCTGTGTGTGTGTGTGTTGTGTTTTCACAGGAAGCTAGATAGACTAACCCTGTGTGTGTGTGTTGTGTTTTCACAGGAAGCTAGATAGACTAACCCTGTGTGTGTGTAACACATTTTCACAGGAAGCTAGATAGACTAACCCTGTGTGTGTGTGTGTTGTGTTTTCACAGGAAGCTAGATAGACTAACCCTGTGTGTTGTGTTTTCACAGGAAGCTAGATAGACTAACCCTGTGTGTGTGTGTGTGTTGTGTTTTCACAGGAAGCTAGATAGACTAACCCTGTGTGTGTGTGTGTTGTGTTTTCACAGGAAGCTAGATAGACTAACCCTGTGTGTGTGTGTGTTGTGTTTTCACAGGAAGCTAGATAGACTAACCCTGTGTGTGTGTGTGTGTGTTGTGTTTTCACAGGAGCTAGATAGACTAACCCTGTGTGTGTGTGTGTTGTGTTTTCACAGGAAGCTAGATAGACTAACCCTGTGTGTGTGTGTGTTGTGTTTTCACAGGAAGCTAGATAGACTAACCCTGTGTGTGTGTGTTGTGTTTTCAGGAGAGAGTGTTCCTCAGTGTGTCCAACCATATCTTCACTGTGATCTTCATAGCAGAGATGACCGTTAAGGTTAGTTTAGTTAAGGTAACACATTTAGTTAAGGTTAGTTTAGTTAAGGTAACACATTTAGTTAAGGTAACACATTTAGTTAAGGTAACACATTTAGTTAAGGTAAGGTAACACATTTAGTTAAGGTAACACATTTAGTTAAGGTAACACATTTAGTTAAGGTAACACATTTAGTTAAGGTAAGGTAACACATTTAGTTAAGGTAACACATTTAGTTAAGGTAACACATTTAGTTAAGGTAAGGTAACACATTTAGTTAAGGTAAGGTAACACATTTAGGTAAGGTAACACATCCTGTTAAGGTAACACATTTAGTTAAGGTAACACATTTAGTTAAGGTAACACATTTAGTTAAGGTAACACATTTAGTTAAGGTAAGGTAACACATTTAGTTAAGGTAACACATTTAGTTAAGGTAAGGTAACACATTTAGTTAAGGTAAGGTAACACATTTAGTTAAGGTAACACATTTAGTTTAGGTAAGGTAACACATTTAGTTAAGGTAAGGTAACACATTTTGTTAAGGTAACACATTTAGTTAAGGTAACACATTTAGTTAAGGTAACACATTTAGTTAAGGTAACACATTTAGTTAAGGTAACACATTTAGTTAAGGTAAAACATTTAGTTAAGGTAACACATTTAGTTAAGGTAACACATTTAGTTAAGGTAACACATTTAGTTAAGGTAAGGTAACACATTTAGTTAAGGTAACACATTTAGTTAAGGTAAGGTAACACATTTAGTTAAGGTAACACATTTAGTTAAGGTAACACATTTAGTTAAGGTAAAACATTTAGTTAAGGTAAGGTAACACATTTAGTTAAGATAAGGTAACACATTTAGTTAAGGTAACAATT
Organism: Oncorhynchus gorbuscha; assembly: GCF_021184085.1. Taxonomy (NCBI): domain Eukaryota; kingdom Metazoa; phylum Chordata; class Actinopteri; order Salmoniformes; family Salmonidae; genus Oncorhynchus; species Oncorhynchus gorbuscha. The sequence continues at coordinate 18,250 of NW_025745929.1, read as the reverse complement.
TAGTTATTTAGTTAAGGTAACACATTTAGTTAAGGTAAGGTAACACATTTAGTTAAGGTAACACATTTACTGTGTGTGTGTGTGTGTGTGTGTGTGTGTGTGTGTGTGTGTGTGTGTGTGTGTGTGTGTGTGTGTCTGTGTGTCTGTGTGTGTGTGTGTGTGTGTGTCTGTGTGTGTATAGGTGGTAGCCCAGGGTCTGTACTCAGGTGAAGCAGTCTATCTGAAGAGCAGCTGGAATGTTCTGGATGGACTGTTGGTGTTTGTATCTCTGCTGGACATTCTGGTTTCCATAGCATCCGCCGGCGGTAACCGTATCCTAGGAATCCTCAGAGTGCTGCGACTCCTGCGTACCCTTTCAGGTGTGTGATGTAACGTGTGTTTGTACTGTACCTTGTGAAAACAATTTAACTAATTAATAACACCCTTGTCTTTCTGCCTTCGATACTAGTGGGACTTGTCTCTCCCTGCTGTCTGTTGACTGTCACGTCAGCTTGTCTCTCCTAGCTGTCTGTTTACTGTCACGTCAGCTTGTCTCTCCTAGCTGTCTGTTTACTGTCACGTCAGCTTGTCTCTCCTAGCTGTCTGTTTACTGTCACGTCAGCTTGTCTCTCCTAGCTATCTGTCACGTCAGCTTGTCTCTCCTAGCTATCTGTCACGTCAGCTTGTCTCTCCTACCTGTCTGTCACGTCAGCTTGTCTCTCCTAGCTGTCTGTCACGTCAGCTTGTCTCTCCTAGCTGTCTGTTTACTATCACGTCAGCTTGTCTCTCCTAGCTGTCTGTTTACTATCACGTCAGCTTGTCTCTCCTAGCTGTCTGTCACGTTAGCTTGTCTCTCCTAGCTGTCTGTTTACTGTCACGTCAGCTTGTCTCTCCTAGCTGTCTATTTACTGTCACGTCAGCTTGTCTCTCCTAGCTGTCTGTCACGTCAGCTTGTCTCTCCTAGCTATCTGTCATGTCAGCTTGTCTCTCCTAGCTGTCTGTTTACTGTCATGTCAGCTTGTCTCTCCTAGCTGTCTGTTTACTGTCACGTCAGCTTGTCTCTCCTAGCTATCTGTCACGTCAGCTTGTCTCTCCTAGCTGTCTGTCACGTCAGCTTGTCTCTCCTAGCTGTCTGTTTACTGTCACGTCAGCTTGTCTCTCCTAGCTGTCTGTTTACTGTCACGTCAGCTTGTCTCTCCTAGCTGTCTGTTTACTGTCACGTCAGCTTGTCTCTCCTAGCTGTCTGTCACGTCAGCTTGTCTCTCCTAGCTGTCTGTCACGCCAGCTTGTCTCTCCTAGCTGTCTGTCACGTCAGCTTGTCTCTCCTAGCTGTCTGTTTACTGTCACGTCAGCTTGTCTCTCCTAGCTGTCTGTCACGTCAGCTTGTCTCTCCTAGCTGTCTGTCACGCCAGCTTGTCTCTCCTAGCTGTCTGTCACGTCAGCTTGTCTCTCCTAGCTGTCTGTCACTTCAGCTTGTCTCTCCTAGCTGTCTGTCACGTCAGCTTGTCTCTCCTAGCTGTCTGTCACGTCAGCTTGTCTCTCCTAGCTGTCTGTTTACTGTCACGTCAGCTTGTCTCTCCTAGCTGTCTGTCACGTCAGCTTGTCTCTCCTAGCTGTCTGTTTACTGTCACGTCAGCTTGTCTCTCCTAGCTGCCTGTTTACTGTCACGTCAGCTTGTCTCTCCTAGCTGTCTGTTTACTGTCACGTCAGCTTGTCTCTCCTAGCTGTCTGTTTACTGTCACGTCAGCTTGTCTCTCCTAGCTGTCTGTCACGTCAGCTTGTCTCTCCTAGCTGTCTGTCACGTCAGCTTGTCTCTCCTAGCCATCTGTCACGTCAGCTTGTCTCTCCTAGCTTTCTTTCACTTCAGCTTGTCTCTCCTAGCTGTCTGTCACGTCAGCTTGTCTCTCCTAGCTGTCTGTCACGTCAGCTTGTCTCTCCTAGCTGTCTGTTTACTGTCACGTCAGCTTGTCTCTCCTAGCTGTCTGTCACGTCAGCTTGTCTCTCCTAGCTGTCTGTTTACTGTCACGTCAGCTTGTCTCTCCTAGCTGCCTGTTTACTGTCACGTCAGCTTGTCTCTCCTAGCTGTCTGTTTACTGTCACGTCAGCTTGTCTCTCCTAGCTGTCTGTCACGTCAGCTTGTCTCTCCTAGCTGTCTGTCACGTCAGCTTGTCTCTCCTAGCCATCTGTCACGTCAGCTTGTCTCTCCTAGCTGTCTGTCACGTCAGCTTGTCTCTCCTAGCTGTCTGTTTACTGTCACGTCAGCTTGTCTCTCCTAGCTGTCTGTTTACTGTCACGTCAGCTTGTCTCTCCTAGCTGTCTGTCACGTCAGCTTGTCTCTCCTAGCTGTCTGTCACTTGTCTCTCCTAGCTTGTCTCTCCTTGTCTCTCCTAGCTGTCTGTCACGTCAGCTTGTCTCTCCTAGCTGTCTGTTTACTGTCACGTCAGCTTGTCTCTCCTAGCTGTCTGTTTACTGTCACGTCAGCTTGTCTCTCCTAGCTGTCTGTCACGTCAGCTTGTCTCTCCTAGCTGTCTGTCACGTACTGTCAGCCTAGCCATCTGTCTCTCCTAGCTTGTCTCTGTAGCTGTCTGTCACGTCAGCTTGTCTCTCCTAGCTGTCTGTTTACTATCACGTCAGCTTGTCTCTCCTAGCTGTCTGTTTACTATCACGTCAGCTTGTCTCTCCTAGCTGTCTGTCACGTTAGCTTGTCTCTCCTAGCTGTCTGTTTACTGTCACGTCAGCTTGTCTCTCCTAGCTGTCTGTCACGTCAGCTTGTCTCTCCTAGCTATCTGTCATGTCAGCTTGTCTCTCCTAGCTGTCTGTTTACTGTCACGTCAGCTTGTCTCTCCTAGCTGTCTGTTTACTGTCACATCAGCTTGTCTCTCCTAGCTATCTGTCAGTCAGCTTGTCTCTCCTAGCTGTCTGTCACGTCAGCTTGTCTCTCCTAGCTGTCTGTTTACACGTCAGCTTGTCTCTCCTAGCTGTCTGTTTACTGTCACGTCAGCTTGTCTCTCCTCCTGTCTGTTTACTAGCTATCTGTCACGTCAGCTTGTCTCTCCTAGCTATCTGTCACGTCAGCTTGTCTCTCCTAGCTGTCTGTTTACTGTCACGTCAGCTTGTCTCTCCTAGCTGTCTGTCACGTCACTTGTCTCTCCTAGCTATCTGTCACGTCTCTCTCTCCTAGCTATCTGTTTACTTGTCTCTCCTAGCTATCTGTCACGTCAGCTTGTCTCTCCCTAGCTGTCTGTCACATCAGCTTGTCTCTCCTAGCTATCTGTCACGTCAGCTTGTCTCTCCTAGCTATCTGTCACGTCCAGCTTGTCTCTCCTAGCTGTCTGTCACATAGCTTGTCTCTCCTAGCTGTCTGTCAGCTTGTCTCTCCTAGCTGTCTGTTTACTGTCACGTCAGCTTGTCTCTCCTAGCTGTCTGTTTACTGTCACGTCAGCTTGTCTCTCCTAGCTGTCTGTCACGTCAGCTTGTCTCTCCTAGCTATCTGTCACGTCAGCTTGTCTCTCCTAGCTGTCTGTTTACTGTCACGTCAGCTTGTCTCTCCTAGCTGTCTGTTTACACGTCAGCTTGTCTCTCCTAGCTGTCTGTTTACTGTCACGTCAGCTTGTCTCTCCTAGCTATCTGTCACGTCAGCTTGTCTCTCCTAGCTATCTGTCACGTCAGCTTGTCTCTCCTAGCTGTCTGTCACATCAGCTTGTCTCTCCTAGCTATCTGTCACGTCAGCTTGTCTCTCCTAGCTATCTGTCACGTCAGCTTGTCTCTCCTAGCTGTCTGTCACATCAGCTTGTCTCTCCTAGCTGTCTGTCACGTCAGCTTGTCTCTCCTAGCTGTCTGTTTACTGTCACATCAGCTTGTCTCTCCTAGCTGTCTGTTTACTGTCACGTCAGCTTGTCTCTCCTAGCTGTCTGTCACGTCAGCTTGTCTCTCCTACCTATCTGTCACGTCAGCTTGTCTCTCCTAGCTGTCTGTTTACTGTCACGTCAGCTTGTCTCTCCTAGCTGTCTGTTTACTGTCACGTCAGCTTGTCTCTCCTAGCTGTCTGTTTACTGTCACGTCAGCTTGTCTCTCCTAGCTATCTGTCACGTCAGCTTGTCTCTCCTAGCTATCTGTCACGTCAGCTTGTCTCTCCTAGCTATCTGTCTGCTATGCTAGTTGTTCAGGATAGGAATGTTTGCTAAATTACTAAAATGTTACAGGTGTGTGTGTGTGTGTGTGTGTGTGTGTGTGTGTGTGTGTGTGTGTGTGTGTGTGTGTGTGTGTGTGTGTGTGTGTGTGTGTGTGTGTGTGTGTGTGTGTGTGTGTGTGTGTGTGTGTGTGTGTGTGTGTGTGTGTGTGTGTGTGTGTTGCAGGGTGATCAGTCGAGCCCCCGGTCTGAAGCTGGTAGTAGAGACTCTGATCACGTCTCTGAGACCCATCGGAAACATCGTCCTCATCTGCTGCGGCTTCTTCATCGTGTTTGGAATACTGGGAGTACAGGTAACAGACAGAGACAGAAAGACAGAGACAGACAGCGAGAGAGAGAGACAGCGAGAGAGAGAGAGACAGCGAGAGAGAGAGAGACAGCGAGAGAGAGAGAGACAGCGAGAGAGAGAGAGACAGCGAGAGAGAGACAGACAGCGAGAGAGAGAGAGAGAGAGAGAGCGACAGAGAGGAAGAGAGAGAGAGAGAGACAGCGAGAGAGAGAGAGAGAGACAGCGAGAGAGAGAGAGAGAGAGAGAGAGAGAGAGAGAGAGAGAGAGAGAGAGAGAGAGAGAGAGAGAGAGAGAGAGAGAGAGAGAGAGAGAGAGAGAGAGAGACAGAGAGAGAGAGACAGAGAGAGAGAGACAGAGAGAGAGAGACAGAGAGAGAGAGAGAGAGAGAGAGACAGAGAGAGAGAGAGACAGAGAGAGAGAGAGACAGAGAGAGAGAGAGACAGAGAGAGACAGAGAGAGACACAGACTCACACAGACAGACAGACAGGCTGCAATTTAGTCTTATAGTCTGTGGTTGAGTTTGTGTGTGTGTGTGTTTCTCTCTGTGGTTTCTTGTGTGTGGTGTAGCTTTTCAAGGGTAAGTTCTTCCACTGTGAGGGGGCGGACGTGAGGAACGTGACCAATAGGACTGACTGTCTCCGTGCCGGCTACCGGTGGACACGACGCAAATACAACTAACCTGGGACAGGTATAACCTGGGACAGGTACCCAGAAACACACACACACACACACACACACACACACACACACACACACACACACACACACACACACACACACACACACACACACACACACACACACACACACACACACACACACACTGGATTCTTTAATCTTTGAGCTTTTTCCAATGTAAACATATGGATCCCAATAACGCCCTTTGAATTGGAATTAATCGAACTGAATTGAAATGAATTGAAATGAATCGAACTGAATTGAAATTAATTGAAATGAATCGAACTGAATTGGAATGAATTTAAATGAATCGAAATGAATTGAAATGAATCGAACTGAATTGGAATGAATTGAAATGAATCGAACTGAATTGGAATGAATTGAAATGAATCGAACTGAATTGGAATTAATTGAAATGAATTGAAATGAATTGGAATTAATTGAAATGAATCGAACTGAATTGGAATTAATTGAAATGAATTGAACTGAATTGGAATGAATTTAAATGAATTTAATTTAATTGAAATTAATTGTATTGGAATGAATGTAAATGAATTTAAATAAATTTAAATGAATTTAAATTAATTGAATTAAAAGAAGTTGAGGAAAGGAGAGGTCTGAGTTATATCTTCTTTTCACCTTTCTGTCTGTCTGTCTGTCTGTCTGTCTGTCTGTCTGTCTGTCTGTCTGTCTGTCTGTCTGTCTGTCTGTCTGTCTGTCTGTCTGTCTGTCTGTCTGTCTGTCTGTCTGTCTGTCTGTCTGTCTGTCTGTCTGTCTGTCTGTCTGTCTGTCTGTCTGTCTGTCTGTCTGTCTGTCTGTCTGTCTGTCTGTCTGTCTGTCTGTCTGTCTGTCTGTCTGTCTGTCTGTCTGTCTGTCTGTCTGTCCAGGCGTTGATGTCTCTGTTTGTCCTGTCCTCTAAAGACGGGTGGGTCAGCATCATGTATGACGGACTGGACGCCGTTGGGGTAGACCAGCAGGTACACACACACACACACACACACACACACACACACACACACACACACACACACACACACACACACACACACACACACACACACACACACACACACACACACACACACACACACACACACACACACACCTCAACAGGTATTCAACCGTCTTGGCGATATCCGTGTTTGGCTGTATGTATATATATATGGTCTGTTTTGGTAGTCCCCACATAGTACTGCTATATATATATATATATATATATATATATATAGTCTGTTCTGGTAGTCCCCACATAGTACTGCTATATATATATATATATGGTCTGTTCTGGTAGTCCCCACATAGTACTGCTACAGGCCTCTGGTAGTCCCCACATAGTACTGCTACAGGCCTCTGGTAGTCCCCACATAGTACTGCTACAGGCCTCTGGTAGTCCCCACATAGTACTGCTACAGGCCTTTGGTAGTCCCCACATAGTACTGCTACAGGCCTCTGGTAGTCCCCACATAGTACTGCTACAGGACTCTGGTAGTCCCCACATAGTACTGCTACAGGCCTCTGGTAGTCCCCACATAGTACTGCTACAGGCCTCTGGTAGTCCCCACATAGTACTGCTACAGGCCTCTGGTAGTCCCCACATAGTACTGCTACAGGCCTCTAGATCTGTTCTGGTAGTCCCCACATAGTACTGCTACAGGCCTCTAGGTCTGTTCTGGTAGTCCCCACATAGTACTGCTACAGGCCTCTAGGTTTGTTCTGGTAGTCCCCACATAGTACTGCTACAGGCCTCTGGTAGTCACCACATAGTACTGCTACAGGCCTCTGGTAGTCCCCACATAGTACTGCTACAGGCCTCTGGTAGTCACCACATAGTACTGCTACAGGCCTCTGGTAGTCCCCACATAGTACTGCTACAGGCCTCCAGGTCTGTTCTGGTAGTCCCCACATAGTACTGCTACAGGCCTCTAGGTCTGTTCTGGTAGTCCCCACATAGTACTGCTACAGGCCTCTGGTAGTCCCCACATAGTACTGCTACAGGCCTCTGGTAGTCCCCACATAGTACTGCTACAGGCCTCTGGTAGTCCCCACATAGTACTGCTACAGGCCTCTGGTAGTCCCCACATAGTACTGCTACAGGCCTCTGGTAGTCCCCACATAGTACTGCTACAGGCCTCTGGTAGTCCCCACATAGTACTGCTACAGGCCTCTGGTAGTCCCCACATAGTACTGCTACAGGCCTCTGGTAGTCCCCACATAGTACTGCTACAGGCCTCTGGTAGTCCCCACATAGTACTGCTACAGGCCTCTGGTAGTCCCCACATAGTACTGCTACAGGCCTCTGGTAGTCCCCACATAGTACTTCTACAGGACTCTGGTAGTCCCCACATAGTACTGCTACAGGCCTCTGGTAGTCCCCACATAGTACTGCTACAGGCCTCTGGTAGTCCCCACATAGTACTGCTACAGGCCTCTGGTAGTCCCCACATAGTACTGCTACAGGCCTCTGGTAGTCCCCACATAGTACTGCTACAGGCCTCTGGTAGTCCCCACATAGTACTGCTACAGGCCTCTGGTAGTCCCCACATAGTACTGCTACAGGACTCTGGTAGTCCCCACATAGTACTGCTACAGGCCTCTGGTAGTCCCCACATAGTACTGCTACAGGCCTCTGGTAGTCCCCACATAGTACTGCTACAGGCCTCTGGTAGTCCCCACATAGTACTGCTACAGGCCTCCAGTACAACAGTAGAACCAATACGTCCTGATGAGTGTTGTGGCAGTACAACAGTAGAACCAATACGTCCTGATGAGTGTTGTGGCAGTACAACAGTAGAACCAATAAGTACTTTTCTCTCTGTTTCTGATATTGTGGTTTATCTTCGTCCTCCAGCCGGTGAGGAACCACAACCCGTGGATGCTCCTGTTCTTCATCTCCTTCCTCCTCATCGTCAGTTTCTTCGTCCTCAACATGTTCGTGGGCGTCTGTTCGTGGAGAACTTCCACAAGTGTCGTCAGGACCAGGAGGAAGAGGAGGCCAAGGCCCGGGAGGAGAAGAGAGCCAAGAGAGCAGAGAAGAGGAGGAGGAGTAAGAGGGAGGGAGGGAGGGAGGGAGGGAGGGAGGGAGGGAGGGAGGGAGGGAGGGAGGGAGAGGAGGGAGGGAGGTAGAGGAGGGGGGAGGGAGAGGAGGCCAAGGCCCGGGAGGAGAAGAGAGCCAAGAGAGCAGAGAAGAGGAGGAGGAGTAAGAGGGAGGGAGGGAGGGAGGGGAGTGAAAGAGAGGGAGGGAGGGAGGGAGGGAGGGAGGGAGGGAGGAGAAGAGAGCCAAGAGAGCAGAGAAGAGGAGGAGGAGTAAGAGGGAGGGAGGGAGGGAGGGGAGTGAAAGAGAGGGAGGGAGAGGGAGGGAGGGAGGGAGGGAGGGAGGGAGGGAGGGAGGAGGGAGGGGTGAAAGAGGGAGGGAGGGAGGGAGGGAGGGAGGGAGGGAGGAGTGAAAGAGGGAGGGAGGGAGGGAGGGAGGGAGGGAGGGAGGGAGGGAGGGAGGAGAAGAGAGCCAAGAGAGCAGAGAAGAGGAGGAGGAGTAAGAGGGAGGGAGGGAGGGAGGGAGGGAGGGAGGGAGGGGGAGGGAGGGAGGAGTGAAAGAGGGAGGGAGGGAGGGAGGGAGGGGAAGAGAGCCAAGAGAGCAGAGAAGAGGAGGAGGAGTAAGAGGGAGGGAGGGAGGGAGGGGAGTGAAAGAGAGGGAGGGAGGGAGGGAGGGAGGGAGGGAGGGAGGGGGAGGAGAAGAGAGCCAAGAGAGCAGAGAAGAGGAGGAGGAGTAAGAGGGAGGGAGGGAGGGAGGGAGGGAGGGAGGGAGGGATGGAGGGAGGGAGGGGGGAGGGAGGGAGGAGTGAAAGAGGGAGGGAGGGAGGGAGGGAGGGAGGGAGGGAGGGAGGGAGGGAGGGAGGGAGGGAGGGAGAAGAGAGCCAAGAGAGCAGAGAAGAGGAGGAGGAGTAAGAGGGAGGGAGGGAGGGAGGGAGTGAAAGAGAGGGAGGGAGGGAGGGAGGGAGGGAGGAGGGAGGGAGGGAGGGAGGGAGGGAGGGAGGGAGGGAGGGAGGGAGGGAGGAGAAGAGAGCCAAGAGAGCAGAGAAGAGGAGGAGGAGGAGTAAGAGGGAGGGAGGGAGGGAGGGAGGGAGGGAGGGAGGGGGAGGGAGGGAGGAGTGAAAGAGGGAGGGAGGGAGGGAGGGAGGGAGGGAGGGAGGAAGAGAGCCAAGAGAGCAGAGAAGAGGAGGAGGAGTAAGAGGGAGGGAGGGAGGGAGGGGAGTGAAAGAGAGGGAGGGAGGGAGGGAGGGAGGGAGGGAGGGAGGGGGAGGGAGGGAGGGAGGGAGGGAGGGAGGGAGGGGGGAGGGGGAAAAGATAGGGAGGGAGGGAGGGAGAGAGGGTGGGAGGGAGGGAGGGAGGGAGGGAGGGAGGGAGGAGGAAAGAGGGAGGGAGGGAGGGAGGGAGGGAGGAGAAGAGAGCCAAGAGAGCAGAGAAGAGGAGGAGGAGTAAGAGGAGGGAGGGAGGGAGGGAGTGAAGGAGGGAGGGAGGGAGGGAGGGAGGGAGGGAGGGAGGAGAAGAGAGCCAAGAGAGCAGAGAAGAGGAGGAGGAGTAAGAGGGAGGGAGGGAGGGAGGGAGGAAAGAGAGGGAGGGAGGGAGGGAGGGAGGGAGGGAGGGAGGGAGGGAGGGAGGGAGGGAGGGAGGGAGGGAGGGAGGAGAAGAGAGCCAAGAGAGCAGAGAAGAGGAGGAGGAGTAAGAGGGAGGGAGGGAGGGAGGGAGGAAAGAGAGGGAGGGAGGGAGGGAGGGAGGGAGGGAGGGAGGGAGGGAGGAGTGAAAGAGGGAGGGAGGGAGGGAGGGAGGGGAAGAGAGCCAAGAGAGCAGAGAAGAGGAGGAGGAGTAAGAGGGAGGGAGGGAGGGAGGGAGGGAGGGAGGGAGGGGGAGGGGGAGGGAGGGAGGAGTGAAAGAGAGGGAGGGAGGAGTGAAAGAGGGAGGGAGGGAGGGAGGGAGGGAGGGAGGGAGGGAGGGAGGAGAGAGAGCCAAGAGAGCAGAGAAGAGGAGGAGGAGTAAGAGGGAGGGAGGGAGGGAGGGGAGGAAAGAGAGGGAGGGAGGGAGGGAGGGAGGGAGGGAGGGGGGGAGGGAGGGGGAGGGAGGGAGGAGGAAAGAGAGGGAGGGAGGGAGGGAGGGAGGGAGGGAGGGAGGGAGGGAGGGAAGAGAGCCAAGAGAGCAGAGAAGAGGAGGAGGAGTAAGAGGGAGGGAGGGAGGGAGGGAGGGAGGGAGGGAGGGGAAGAGAGCCAAGAGAGCAGAGAAGAGGAGGAGGAGTAAGAGGGAGGGAGGGAGGGAGGGAGGGAGGGAGGGAGGGAGGGAGGGAGGGAGGGAGGGGAAGAGAGCCAAGAGAGCAGAGAAGAGGAGGAGGAGTAAGAGGGAGGGAGGGAGGGAGGGAGTGAAAGAGAGGGAGGGAGGGAGGGAGGGAGGGAGGGAGGGAGGGAGGGAGGGAGGGGGGAGGGGAGGAAAGATAGGGAGGGAGGGAGGGAGAGAGGGTGGGAGGGAGGGAGGGAGGGAGGGAGGGAGGAGGAAAGAGGGAGGGAGGGAGGGAGGGAGGGAGGGAGGGAGGAGAAGAGAGCCAAGAGAGCAGAGAAGAGGAGGAGGAGTAAGAGGGAGGGAGGGAGGGAGGGAGGGAGGGAGGGAGGGGGGAGGGAGGGAGGAGGAAAGAGGGAGGGAGGGAGGGAGGGAGGGAGGGGAAGAGAGCCAAGAGAGCAGAGAAGAGGAGGAGGAGTAAGAGGGAGGGAGGGAGGGAGGGAGGGAGGGAGGGAGGGAGGGGAGGGGGGGAGGGAAAGAGAGGGAGGGAGGGAGGGAGGGAGGGAGGGGAGGGAGGGAGGGAGAGGGAGGGAGGGAGGGAGGGAGGGAGGGAGGGAGGGAGGGCGGGAGGGAGGGGAAGAGAGCCAAGAGAGCAGAGAAGAGGAGGAGGAGTAAGAGAGAGGGAGGGAGGGAGGGGGAGGAGGGAGGGAGGGAGAGAGGGTGGGAGGGAGGAGAGGAGAGCCAAGAGAGCAGGGAGGGAGGGAGGGAGGGAGGGAGGGGGAGGGAGGGAGGGAGGGAGGGAGAGAGGAGAGCCAAGAGAGCAGGGAGGGGAGGGAGGGAGGGAGGGAGGGAGGGAGGGAGGGAGGGAGGGAGGGAGGGAGGGAGGGAGGGAAGACATGTTGCTCCTGAGTTTGGTGTGACACATACTGTTTCCTACACACACACACACACACACACACACACACACACACACACACACACACACACACACACACACACACACACACACACACACACACACACACACACACACACACACACACACACACACACACACACACACACCCCTCTATCTGCAGTCTGTCATCGTGTTCAGTGACATAAACTTCTGGCAAACAGAGACGCTTTTCTGGCCAAAGACACCTTGAGATGGTGATGGAGAGGATGGAACTCCTGAGGCAGCAGTTTCATCTACACACACACACGCACACAGACACACACACACAAGCACACACACACACAGTCACACACAGTCACACACACACACACACACACGCACACGCACACGCACACGCACACACACAGTCACACGCACACACAACTCTCTGGCAGTAACTTCATCGATGACCTCATACCAGAAGGAGATTTTTTTACTGTTGTCCCTGAGACCTGATCTACAGACGACCAGTTTAATGACCAGGTTTCTCTGTGTGTCTGTAACAGAGGCCCAGGAGAGGCCCAGTTTAATGACCAGGTTACTCTGTGTGTCTGTAACAGAGGCCCAGGAGAGGCCCAGTTTAATGACCAGGTTACTCTGTGTGTCTGTAACAGAGGCCCAGGAGAGGCCCAGTTTAATGACCAGATTTCTCTGTGTGTCTGTAACAGAGGCCCAGGAGAGGCCCAGTTTAATGACCAGGTTACTCTGTGTGTTGTAATAGAGGCCCAGGAGAGACCCAGTTTAATGACCAGGTTTCTCTGTGTGTCTGTCACAGAGGCCCAGGAGAGGCCCAGTTTAATGACCAGGTTACTCTGTGTGTCTGTAATAGAGGCCCAGGAGAGGCCCAGTTTAATGACCAGGTTACTCTGTGTGTCTGTAATAGAGGCCCAGGAGAGGCCCTACTATGCAGACTACTCCCCGGTGCGTCTCACCATCCACACGTTGTGCACCAGCCACTACCTGGACCTCTTCATCACCGTCATCATCGCTACCAACGTCCTCACCATGAGCATGGAGCACTACAACCAGCCGCAGGTAACTATAGCAACCGCACTAAGATACAAACAGCTCCAGGTAACTATAGTAACCACACTACAATATAACCAGCCACCGGTAACTATAGCAACCACACTGCAGTAGAAACAGCCCCAGGTTACTATAGTAACCACACTACAATACAACCAGCCACAGGTAACTATAGCAACCTCACACACTGGTAGCCATAGCAACCACAAAGTTAACTAGGCCAATCTTGTACCTATAGCAACAAGTGTGTGTGTGTGTGTGTGTGTGTGTGTGTGTGTGTGTGTGTGTGTGTGTGTGTGTGTGTGTGTGTGTGTGTGTGTGTGTGTGTGTGTGTGTGTGTGTGTGTGTGTGTGTGTGTGTGTGTGTGTGTGTGTCTTCCAGTATCTGGAGGAGGGGTTGAAGTATTGTAACTACGTCTTCACTCTGGTGTTTGTTATCGAGACGGTCCTCAAACTCATCGCCTTCGGGCTGAGACGCTTCTTCAAGGAGAGGTAACGCACTGACGCACACTGCACACACACACACACACTGCACACACACACACTGCATACACACACACACACACACACACACACTGCATACACACACACACACACACACACACACACACACACACACACACACACACACACACACACACACACACACACACACACACACACACACACACACACACACACACACCTGCATACACACACAACACACTTTCAATACTCTATGTGGATACACAATGAAACGTTCTCTGTGTAGGTGGAACCAGCTGGACCTGGCCATCGTGTTGTTGTCCGTGATGGGCATCACTCTGGAGGAGATTGACCTCAACGCGTCACTGCCCATCAACCCCACCATCATACGCATCATGAGAGTACTGAGGATCGCTAGAGGTACACACACACACACACACACACACACACACACACACACACACACACACACACACACACACACACACACACACACACACACACACACACACACACACACACACACACACACACACACACACACACACACACACACACACACACACACACACACACACACACACTCCCTCAGTAATACGTGTACAGGGGCTTTTATTGACAATTACATGAAGTTGATGCAAAGAGTCAATATTTGCAGTGGTGACCCTTCTTTTTCCAGACCTCTGCAATCCGCCCTGGCACGTTGTCAATTAACTTCTGGGACACATCCTGACTGATGGCATTACATTTACATTACATTTAAGTCATTTAGAAGACGCTCTTATCCAGAGCGACTTACAAATTGGTGCATTCACCTTATGACATCCAGTGGAACAGTCACTTTACAATAGTGCATCTAAATCTTAAAGGGGGGTGGGGGGTGAGAGGGAATACTTATCCTATCCTAGGTATTCCTTAAAGAGGTGGGGTTTCAGGTGTCTCCGGAAGGTGGTGATTGACTCCGCTGTCCTGGCGTCGTGAGGGAGTTTGTTCCACCATTGGGGGGCCAGAGCAGCGAACAGTTTTGACTGGGCAGAGCGGGAGCTGTACTTCCTCAGTGGTAGGGAGGCGAGCAGGCCAGAGGTGGATGAACGCAGTGCCCTTGTTTGGGTGTAGGGCCTGATCAGAGCCTGGAGGTACTGAGGTGCCGTTCCCCTCACAGCTCCGTAGGCAAGCACCATGGTCTTGTAGCGGATGCGAGCTTCAACTGGAAGCCAGTGGAGAGAACGGAGGAGCGGGGTGACGTGAGAGAACTTGGGAAGGTTGAACACCAGACGGGCGGCGGCGTTCTGGATGAGTTGAAGGGGTTTAATGGCACAGGCAGGGAGCCCAGCCAACAGCGAGTTGCAGTAATCCAGACGGGAGATGACAAGTGCCTGGATTAGGACCTGCGCCGCTTCCTGTGTGAGGCAGGGTCGTACTCTGCGGATGTTGTAGAGCATGAACCTACAGGAACGGGCCACCGCCTTGATGTCAATTAACTTCTGGGCCACATCCTGACTGATGGCATGCTGTCAATTACGTTCTGGGCCACATCCTGACTGATGGCATGCTGTCAATTACCTTCTGGGCCACATCCTGACTGATGGCATGCTGTCAATTACCTTCTGGGCCACATCCTGACTGATGGCATGCTGTCAATTACCTTCTGGGCCACATCCTGACTGATGGCATGCTGTCAATTACCTTCTGGGCCACATCCTGACTGATGGCATGCTGTCAATTAACTTCTGGGCCACATCCTGACTGATGGCATGCTGTCAATTACCTTCTGGGCCACATCCTGACTGATGGCATGCTGTCAATTACCTTCTGGGCCACATCCTGACTGATGGCATGCTGTCAATTACCTTCTGGGCCACATCCTGACTGATGGCAGCCCATTCTTGCATAATCAATGCTTGAAGTTTCAGAATTTGTGGGTGTTTGTCCACCCGCCTCTTGAGGATTGACCACAAGTTCTCAATGGGATTAAGGTCTGGGGTGTTTCCTGGCCATAAACCCAAAATATTGATGTTTTGTTCCCCGAGCCACTTAGTTATCACTTTTGCCTTATGGAAAGGTGCTCCATCATGCTGGAACAGGCATTGTTCGTCACCAAACTGTTCCTGGATGGTTGGGAGAAGTTGCTCTCGGAGGATGTGTTGTTACCATTCTTTATTCATGGCTGTGTTCTTAGGCAAAATTCTGAGTGAGCCCACTTCCTTGGCTGAGAAGCAACCCCACACATGAATGGTCTCAGGATGCTTTACTGTTGGCATGACACAGGACTGATGGTAGCGCTCACCTTGTCTTCTCCGGACAAGCTTTTTTCAGGATGCCACAAACAATCGGAAAGGGGATTCATCAGAGAAAATTACTTTACCCCAGTCCTCAGCAGTCCAATCCCTGTACCTTTTGCAGAATATCGGTCTGTCCCTGATGTTTTTCCTGGAGAGAAGTGGCTTCTTTGCTGCCCTTCTTGACACCAGGCTTTCCTCCAAAAGTCTTCGCCTCATTGTGCGTGCAGATGCACTCACACCTGCCTGTTGCCATTCCTGAGCACGCTCTGTACTGGTGGTGCCCCGATCCCGCAGCTGAATCAACTTTAGGAGATGGTCCTGGCGCTTGCTGGACTTTCTTGGGCACCCTGAATCCTTCTTTACAACAATTGAAACACTCTCCTTGAATTTCTTGATGATCCGATAAATGGTTGATTTAGGTGCAATCTTACTGGCAGCAATATCCTTGACTGTGAAGCCCTTTTTGTGCAAAGCAATGAGGACGGCACGTGTTTCCTTGAGGGTAACCATGGTTGACAGAGGAAGAACAATGATTCCAAGCACCACCCTCCTTTTGAAGCTTCCAGTCTGTTATTCGAACTCAATCAGCATGACAGAGTGATCTCCAGCCTTGTCCTCGTCAACACTCACACCTGTGTTAACGAGAGAATCACTGACATGATGTCAGCTGGTCCTTTTGTGGCAGGGCAGAAATGCAATGGAAATGTTTTTGGGGGGAATTCGGTTCACTTGCATGGCAACGAGGGACTTTGCAATTAATTGCAATTCATCTGTTCACTCTTCATAACATTCTGGAGTATATGCAAATTGTCATCATACAAACTGAGGCAGCAGACTTTTTGAAAAATAATATTTGTGTCATTCTCAAAACTTTGGGCCACGACTGTATATGTGTACAGTATGTGTTTGGGTCCTTTTCTACAGTTCTAATGGTTCTGTTCTGGTTTCAATACTAATGGGTCTGTTCTGGTTTCAGTTCTAATGGGTCTGTTCTGGTTTCAGTTCTAATGGGTCTGTTCTGGTTTCAATACTAATGGGTCTGTTCTGGTTTCAGTTCTAATGGGTCTGTTCTGGTTTCAGTTCTAATGGGTCTGTTCTGGTCTCTGTTCTAATGGTTCTGGTTTCAGTTCTAATGGGTCTGTTCTGGTTTCAGTTCTAATGGGTCTGTTCTGGTTTCAATACTAATGGGTCTGTTCTGGTTTCAGTTCTAATGGGTCTGTTCTGGTTTCAGTTCTAATGGGTCTGTTCTGGTTTCAGTTCTAATGGGTCTGTTCTGGTTTCAGTTCTAATGGGTCTGTTTGGTTTCTGTCTCCTCAGTGTTGAAGCTTTTGAAGATGGCAACAGGGATGAGGGCTCTACTAGACACTGTAGTTCAGGCCCTGCCTCAGGTAACTATAATATTAATATAATACTGTAGTAGTACTATAGTAATACTGTTGAAGATGGCAACAGGGATGAGGGCTCTACTAGACACTGTAGTTCAGGCCCTGCCTCAGGTAACTATAATATTAATATAATACTGTAGTAGTACTATAGTAATACTGTTGATAGTAATATAATACTGTAGTAGTACTATAGTAATACTGTTGATACTAATATAATACTGTAGTAGTACTATAGTAATACTGTTGAAGATGGCAACAGGGATGAGGGCTCTACTAGACACTGTAGTTCAGGCCCTGCCTCAGGTAACTATAATATTAATATAATACTGTAGTAGTACTATAGTAATACTGTTGAAGATGGCAACAGGGATGAGGGCTCTACTAGACACTGTGGTTCAGGCCCTGCCTCAGGTAACTATAATATTAATATAATACTGTAGTAGTACTATAGTAATACTGTTGAAGATGGCAACAGGGATGAGGGCTCTACTAGACACTGTGGTTCAGGCCCTGCCTCAGGTAACTATAATACCAATATAATACTGTAGTAGTACTATAGTAATACTGTTGATACTAATATAATACTGTAGTAGTACTATAGTAATACTGTTGATAGTAATATAATACTGTAGTAGTACTATAGTAATACTGTTGATACTAATATAATACTGTAGTAGTACTATAGTAATACTGTTGATAGTAATATAATACTGTAGTAGTACTATAGTAATACTGTTGATACTAATATAATACTGTAGTAGTACTATAGTAATACTGTTGTAATACTGTACTGATACTAATATAATACTGTAGTAGTACTATAGTAATACTGTTGATACTAATATAATACTGTAGTAGTACTATAGTAATACTGTTGATACTAATATAATACTGTAGTAGTACTATAGTAATACTGTTGAAGATGGCAACAGGGATGAGAGCTCTACTAGACACTGTAGTTCAGGCCCTGCCTCAGGTAACTATAATATTAATATAATACTGTAGTAGTACTATAGTAATACTGTTGATAGTAATATAATACTGTAGTAGTACTATAGTAATACTGTTGATACTAATATAATACTGTAGTAGTACTATAGTAATACTGTTGATACTAATATAATACTGTAGTAGTACTATAGTAATACTGTTGAAGATCTGTCTGGGTGTTATAATAATCTGTCTGGGTGTTATAATAATCTGTCTGGGTGTTATAATAATCTGTCTGGGTGTTATAATAATCTGGGTGTTATAATAATCTGTCTGGGTGTTATAATAATCTGTCTGGGTGTTATAATAATCTGTCTGGGTGTTATAATAATCTGTCTGGGTGTTATAATAATCTGTCTGGGTGTTATAATGATCTGTCTGGGTGGTATAATAATCTGTCTGGGTGTTATAATAATCTGTCTGGGTGTTATAATAATCTGTCTGGGTGTTATAATAATCTGGGTGTTATAATAATCTGTCTGGGTGTTATAATAATCTGTCTGGGTGTTATAATAATCTGTCTGGGTGTTATAATAATCTGTCTGGGTGTTATAATAATCTGTCTGGGTGGTATAATAATCTGTCTGGGTGTTATAATAATCTGTCTGGGTGTTATAATAATCTGTCTGGGTGTTATAATAATCTGTCTGGGTGTTATAATAATCTGTCTGGGTGTTATAATATTCTGGGTGTTATAATAATCTGTCTGGGTGTTATAATATTCTGGGTGTTATAATAATCTGTCTGGGTGTTATAATATTCTGGGTGTTAT
>NW_025745928.1:207690-232969 GCF_021184085.1 Oncorhynchus gorbuscha | reverse complement strand
TTGGGGATGGAAGGATAGAATGGAGAACTGGAGAGATTGGGGATGGAAGGATAGAATGGGAACTGGGGAGATCGGGGATGGAAGGATAGAATGGAGAACTGGGGAAGTGGGGATGGAAGGATCTGAGGGGATGGAAGGATAGAATGGAGAACTGGGGATTGGGGATGGAAGGATAGAATGGAGAACTGGGGAGATTGGGGATGGAAGGATAGAATGGAGAACTGGAGAGATTGGGGATGGAAGGATAGAATGGAGAACTGGGGAGATTGGGGATGGAATGGAGAACTGAATGGAAGAACTGGGGGAGATTGGGGATGGAAGGATAGAATGGAGAACTGGGGAGATTGGGGATGGAAGGATAGAATGGAGAACTGGAGAGATTGGGATGGAAGGATAGAATGGAGAACTGGGGAGATTGGGGATGGAAGGATAGAATGGAGAACTGGGAGATCGATGGAAGGATAGGAGAACTGGAGAGATATGGAAGGATAGAATGGAGAACTGGGAGATTGATGGAAGGATAGAATGGAGAACTGGGGAGATCAGGGGATGGAAGGATAGAATGGAGAACTGGGGGAGGTGGGGATGGAAGGATTGGGGATGGAAGGATAGAATGGAGAACCGGGAGAGATTGGGGATGGAAGGATAGAATGGAGAGGAGAGTCGGGATGGATCGGATAGATTGGAGAGAGATTGGGGATGGAAGGATAGAATGGAGAACTCGGGGAGATTGGGGATGGAAGGATAGAATGGAGGAGAGATTGGGGATGGAAGGATAGAATGGAGAACTGGGAAGATGGGGATGGAGCGGATGAATGGAGACTGGAGAGATTGGGGATGGATAGAAGAAATGGAGAACTGGGGGGGAGATTGGGGATGGAAGGATAGAATGGAGAACTGGGAGAGATTGGGGATGGAAGGATATGGGAGAACTGGGAGAGATTGGGGATGGAAGGATAGAATGGAGAACTGGAGAGATTGGGGATGGAAGGATAGAATGGAGAAACCTGGAGAGATTGGGGATGGAAGGATAGAATGGAGAACTGGGGGAGATTAGGGATGGAAGGATGAGAATGGAGAACTGGAGAGATTGGGGATGGAAAGGATAGAATGGAGAACTGGGGGATTGGGGGATGGGAAGGATAGAATGGAGAACTGGGAGAGATTGGGGATGGAAGGATAGAATGGAGAACTGGAGGGAGATTGGGGATGGAAGGATAGAATGGAGAACTGGGGAGATTGGGGATGGAAGGATAGAATGGAGACTGGGGAGATTGGGAATGGAAGGATAGAATGAGAACTGGGGAGATTGGGGAGAACTGGGAAGGATAGGAATGGAGAACTGGGGAGATTGGGGATGGAAGAATAGAATGGAGAACTGGGGGAGATTGGAGGATGGGGATGGAAGGATAGAATGGAGAACTGGGGGTGGGGAGGATTGGGGATGGGGATGGAAGGATAGAATGGAGAACTGGGGAGATTGGGGATGGAAGGATAGAATGGAGAATGGGGATGGAAGATTGGAGAACTGGGGGATGGATGGAGGATAGAGATGGAGTGCAGGAGCAGAGAGAGGTCACCACGAGGAAAAGGAGACAAGATGGAGCGCAGGAGAGAGAGAGGTCACCACGAAGGAGAAAAGGAGACAGAGACTGAGCGCAGGGGTTCTGGGAGGAAGAAAAGAACAAGACTTCTCTTTTCAAAATGGAACAGAGAAGTGAAGGAACAATCATGTGTTTAGATGTCTCCTTTCTGGTGGAACCGACCAGCCACGGGGAGAGAGGGGCTGAACGGATGAAGTGCAAGGCTGAGACAGGCGTCCTCTGTGGGCTTGGCGTCAGGGCAGGGCCTCTATGGCTCTCTGCTCTGGAGGTTTTGGGGGGCTTGTGAAGCTGGCTGCTCTTTCTGGCCAAGAGAGGAGAGAAAGGGCACGCACTGACCATGGAAAGAACCCTGGCAGGCTTGGCAAGGGGAGGCATACACACACAATACAGTGTAGTGCTGAAGACACACACACAGCTGACAAGGCCCAGGAGAAATGTGCGCGCACACACCCCAAGGTGGTGCCAGGGTCATTGATAGCCAGCCAGTCTGGCAGCCACTCATGCAGGAAGACCATTTGTCACGACAGACAGACAGAACAGACGAACAGACAGACAGACAGACAGACAGACAGACAGACAGACAGACAGACAGACAGACAGACAGACAGACAGACAGACAGACAGACAGACAGACAGACAGACAGACAGACAGACGAGACAGACGACAGACAGACAGACAGACAGACAGACACCAAACCAGACTGATCCCTCTCCTCCTCTCCCTTTAAACTGAAACCAACCAGACTGATTCCTCTTCTTCTTCTCTCCCCTTTAAACTGAAACCAACCAGACTGATTCCCTTCTTCTTCTCTCCCTTTTAAACTGAAACCAACCAGACTGATTCCTCTTCTTCTCTCTCCCCTTTAAACTGAAACCAACCAGACTGATTCCTCTCTTCTTCTCTCCCCTTCAAACTGAAACCAACCAGACCGAAACTGTTCCTCTTCTTCTTCTCTCCCTTCAAACTGAAACCAACCAGACTGATCCCTTCTTCTTCTTCTCTCCCCTTTAAACTGAAACCAACCAGACTGATACCTCTTCTTCTTCTCTCCCCTTTAAACTGAAACCAACCAGACTGATTCCTCTTCTTCTTCTCCCCCTTCAAACTGAAACCAACCAGACTGATTCCTCTTCTTCTTCTCCCCTTAAACTGAAAACCAACCAGACTGATCCTTCTTCTTCTTCCTCCCCATATAATGACAGAACGGCACCTTTCCTGTTCCCATTTACAACTCTTATTTGACTGTTTCCTCTCTCTTTCTTTCTCTCCCTCAAATCCAACCATCGTTGAGTAGTAGCAAGTGAGGTAAAGCTTACTGAGGAGTGTTTTGTCACAGGTGGTGTGTGTGTGTTTCAGTCCGTGTGTACAATGGTCAAGGCCTGGTAAAAAAAAATCTTATTTTGCAAAGAGAAGGGGAGAGAGAGGGAGGGAGAGCAAGAGGGGAGGGAGAGAGGGAGAGAGAGAGGGAGGAGGGAGACAGATAACATGGGCGTTGGTCCAGCAACCGAAAGGTCGGTAGTTCAAACCACCAAGCCGACAAGAAAAGAAGAAGAAGAATCTGTCGATGTGCCCCTGGGCAACGACAAACCTGCACTGCTCTGTGCAGAACCTGGTCAGTGACCCAGTCTCTGAGTGTGTCTCAGGGAAAGTTTGGGATATGAAAACACCACACACTGGTACATGTGAGATAGGACAACTATAAACACCCACATAATTATTATTAATGAAAGAGAGGAGAGGAGAGAGAGAGAGGAGTGAGAGAGTGTGAGAGAAAGAGAGAGAGAAGAGAGAGAGGAGGAGGGAGAGGAGGAGGAGGGAGGAGGAGGAGGGAGAGAGGTTTAGGGAGAGAGAAGAAGGAGGGAGAGAGATTATTTAGGAAAGGGAGAAGAGAAGGAGGGAGAGAGAAGAAGGGAGAGAGAGGAAGACTTAATACCATAAGAGAGAGAGGAGAGAGGAGGATTTAGAGAAGGAGAGGGAGAGAGAAGGAGGGAGAGAGAAGGAGAGAGAAGCGAGTGAGGAGGATAAACATAGGGAGAGATAGAGATTATTGTTTATTTAGAGGAGGAGATTTAGATAAAGAAGGAGGGTGAGAGAGAGGAGAGAGAGGAGAGAGAGAGAGAGGAGGGAGAGAGAGAGGGAGAGAGAAGGAGGAGAGAGAGGAGGGAGAGACAGGGAGAGAAGGACAGGAGAGAGAAGGAGGGTGAGAGAGAGAGAGAGAGAGAGAGAGAGAGAGAGAGAGAGAGAGGAGAGAAGAGAGAGGGGAGAGAGAAGAGGGAGAGAGAGAGAGAGAGAAGAGAGAGAGGAGGGAGAGAGAAGGAGGGTGAGAGAAGGAGGGAGAGAGAGAGAGAGAGAGGGAGAGAGAAGGAGGGAGAGAGAGAGAGGGAGAGAGAGAGAGAGAGAGAAGGAGGGAGAGAGAGAGAGAGGAAGAGAGAGAGAGGAGAGGGAAGAAGGAGGAGAGAGAGAGAGGGAGAGAGAAGGAGGGAGAGAGAGAGAGAGAGAGAGAGAGAGGGAGAGAGAAGGAGAGACAGGAAGAAGAGGAGGGAGAGAGAGAGAGAGAGAGGAGAGAGAGAGAGAAGAGAGAAGGAGGGAGGGAGAAACCCCTGCTTATCGGCGGCGGATAGACAGAGTGCGGATCAATGAACGCGCAGAGCCCCAACGATCAATGCATTTGATAAGAATTAAGAGAACCACTGTACATGGCTATCAAGGGTCCCACATGGACGTAATTATGATTTGGCGGGTGGTGCCGATGATAGGGGCGTATGTGTGATGGGGCAGGGTGACTGGGGGGAGAGAGGAGAAGAGAGAAGCGCTCAAGGGGTGGTTGGGGTGGGGGGTCTGTCTGAGGAGATGCACTGTAGAACACACACATATAGAGCTATAGGAGAGGGAAGGAGGCAGAAGGAGAAATGGTCCCACACACACACACACACACACACACACACACACACACACACACACACACACACACACACACACACACACACACACACACACGGTGATGTCATGAGAAGAAGACGGTTGAACAAGCAAACTGGTCGGAGCACAGAGGGGCACCAGGCGGTTACATTGTGACAGAGGGTATGATGGGAAGAGTTTGCCCTTGAGAGACAGGATAATTGCTGCCATTGAGAGAGAACACGAGCTAACACACACACACACACACACACACACACACACACACACACACACACACACACACACACACACACACACACACACACACACACACACACACACACACACACACACACACACACACACACACACACACACACACACACACACACACACACACACACAGTGAGGCCATTGAGAGAGAACACGAGCTAACACACACACACACACAGGTGAGGCCATTGAGAGAGAGACACACACACACACACACACACACACACACACACACACACACACACACACACACACACACACACATCACACACACACACACACACACACACACACACACACACAGGTGAGGCCATTGAGAGAACACGAGCTAACACACACACACACACACAGGTGAGGCCATTGAGAGAGAACACACACACACACACACACACACACACACACACACACACACACACACACACACACACACACACACACACACACACACACACACACACACACACACAGGTGAGGCCATTGAGAGAGAACATGCGCTGAACCCTGAGAGAATGAAGCAGAAAAAACAACACCTCTTATGGCCTCTCTCTGTCTGTCTGTACATGTGTGTGTCTGTCTGTACATGTGTGTGTATATGGGTGTCTGTGCATATATAAATATATATTTTATTTTTTATTTTACCTTTATTTAGCCAGGCAAGTCAGTTAAGAACAAATTCTTATTTCCAATGACGGCCTGGGAACAGTGGGTTAACTGCCTGTTCAGGGGCAGAATGACAGATTTGTACCTTGTCAGCTCGGGGATTTGAACTTGCAACCTTCCGGTTACTAGTCCAACGCTCTAACCACTAGGCTACCCTGCCGCCCCATATACATATATAGAGAGAAATATTTGTGTGTATATATATGTGTGTGTGTGTATTAATACTCCCAACCCATCCAACAGTAATTAAACAGTGGAGGATGGAGGAAGGAGGGGAGGATGTGGAGGGGGGTGTGAAGGAGGGAGGGGGGTGAAGGAGGGGAGGGAGGATGCGAAGGAGGGGGATGTGAAGGAGGGGAGGGGATGTTCAGAGGGGGGGGTGAAGGAGGGGAGGGGGGATGTTTAGGAGGGGGTGTGAAGGATGAGGGGATGTGAAGGAGGGAAGGGGATGTGAAGGAGGGGAGGGGATGTGGCGGAAGGAGGGAAGGATCGATGAAGGAGGGGAGGGGGGGATGTGAAGGAGGGGGAGGATGGAGGAAGGAGGGAGGGATGTGAAGGAGGGAGGATGGAAGTGGAAGGACAGGGTGGATGTGAAGGAGGGGAGGGGATGTGAAGGAGGGGAGGATGGATGAAGGAGGCGAAGGTGGATGAAGGAGGGAGGGGATGTGAGGAGGGAGGGGATCTGAAGGAGAAGTGAAGGGGTGGATGTGAGGAGGGAAGGGATGTGAAGGAGAGGGGTGAAGAAGGGGGAGTGAAGGAGGGATGTGGGGTGGGGTGGATGTGAGGAGGGGGATGTGAAGGAGGGAGTGAAGGGGGGGAGTGAAGGAGGGGGATGTGAAGGTGGGGGGTTGTGTGGAGGGGATGTGAAGTAGGGGATGTGAAGTGGGGGATGTGAAGAGGGGTGGATAAGTGAAATAAAGAGGGGATGTGTGAAGTAAAGGGATGTGAAGGAGGACGTGAAGCAGGGGATGTGAAGCAGGGGATGTGAAGAGGATGTG
Source organism: Oncorhynchus gorbuscha (assembly GCF_021184085.1). NCBI lineage: Eukaryota > Metazoa > Chordata > Actinopteri > Salmoniformes > Salmonidae > Oncorhynchus > Oncorhynchus gorbuscha. The sequence continues at coordinate 226,535 of NW_025745928.1, read as the reverse complement.
AAGAGAAGGTGGATGAAGTGAAGGAGGATGTTCAGAGTGTGTGTGTGTGTGTAACGGGGTTCAGAGAGTGTGTGTAACAGGGGTTCAGAGTGTGTGTGTGTAACAGGGGTTCAGAGTGTGTGAGACAGGGGGTTCAGAGTGTGTGTGTGACAGGGTTCAGAATGTGTGTGTAACAGGGGGTTCAGAGTGTGTGTAACAGGGGGTTCAGAGTGTGTGTGACAGGGGTTCAGAGTGTGTGTGACAGGGGGTTCAGGTGTGTGTGTGACAGGGTTCAGAGTGTGTGTGTGTAACAGGGGGTTCAGAGTGTGAGACAGGGGGGTTCAGAGTGTGTGAGATAGGGGGGTTCAGAGTGTGTGTGAGACAGGGGTTCAGAGTGTGAGATAGGGGTTCAGAGTGTGTGTGTGAGACAGGGGGTTCACAGTGTGTGTGACAGGGGGTTCAGAGTGTGTGTGTGTGACAGGGGTTCAGAGTGTGTGTGTGTAACAGGGGGTTCAGAGTGTGTGTGTGAGACAGGGGTTCAGAGTGTGTGTGTGTGAGACAGGGGTTCAGAGTGTGTGTGTGACAGGGGTTCAGAGTGTGTGTGTGACAGGGGGTTCAGAATGTGTGACAGGGGGTTCAGAATGTGTGTGTGTGACAGGGGTTCAGTGTGTGTGTGTGTGTGACAGGGGTTCAGAGTGTGTGTGTGTGACAGGGGGTTCAGAGTGTGTGTGAGAGACAGGGGGTTCAGAGTGTGTGTGAGAGACAGGGGGTTCAGAGTGTGTGTGAGAGACAGGGGGTTCAGAGTGTGTGTGAAACAGGGGTTCAGAGTGTGTGTGAAACAGGGGGTTCAGAGTGTGTGTGTGAAACAGGGGGTTCAGAGTGTGTGTGAGTGTGTGACATGGGGGTTCCGAGTGTGTGTGTGTGTGTGTGTGAGACAGGGGTTCAGAGTGTGTGTGTGTGTGACAGGGGGTTCAGAGTGTGTGAGTGAGAGACAGGGGGTTCAGAGTGTGTGAAACAGGGGTTCAGAGTGTGTGTGGAGTGTGTGACATGGGGGTTCCGAGTGTGTGTGTGTGTGACAGGGGGTTCAGAGTGTGTGTGTGTGACAGGGGGTTCAGAGTGTGTGTGTGTGACAGGGAGGTTCAGAGTGTGTGTGTGTGTGACAGGGGGTTCAGAGTGTGTGTGTGTGTGACAGGGAGGTTCAGTGTGTGTGTGTGACAGGGGGTTCAGAGTGTGTGTGTGTGAGACAGGGTGGTTCAGAGTGTGTGTGACAGGGGGTTCAGAGTGTGAGAGGCAGGGGTTCAGAGTGTGTGTGAGATGCAGGGGGTTCAGAGTGTGTGAGATGCAGGGGGCTCCGGTGAACCATTTAGTTTCATTAGGAGCTGATTCATCAACTCCCGGTGAATCATTTAGTTTCATTAGGAGCTGATTCATCAACTCCCGGTGAATCATTTAGTTTCATTAGGAGCTGATTCATCAACTCCCGGTGAATCATTTAGTTTCATTAGGAGCTGATTCATCAACTCCCGGTGAATCATTTAGTTTCATTAGGAGCTGATTCATCAACTCCCGTGAATCATTTAGTTTCATTAGGGAGCTGATTCATCAACTCCCGGTGAATCATTTAGTTTCATTAGGAGCTGATTCATCAACTCCCGGTGAATCATTTAGTTTCATTAGGAGCTGATTCATCAACTCCCGGTGAATCATTTAGTTTCATTAGGAGCTGATTCATCAACTCCCGGTGAATCATTTAGTTTCATTAGGAGCTGATTCATCAACTCCCGGTGAATCATTTAGTTTCATTAGGAGCTGATTCATCAACTCCCGTTGAATCATTTAGTTTCATTAGGAGCTGATTCATCAACTCCCGGTGAATCATTTAGTTTCATTAGAGCTGATTCATCAACTCCCGGTGAGAGAGTTGAGTACAGGGGCATTTGGAGTTCAAGGTTTCTCCCCCCTCCTCTGCTCTTCTTTCTCCTCGTTTCTCTGACAGCGAGGGTCACTGCAGACTCCAAGAAGTCACCTCTATGCCTCAGAGAGAGAGAGAGCTGGTCGGTGGAAATCAAACAGAGTCCAATTAAAGGAATCAGAACGAGCCAGTGAGCACGAGGACCAACACACACACACACACACACACACACACACACACACACACACACACACACACACACACACACACACACACACACACACACACACACACACACACACACACACACACACACACACACACACATACACACATAGACGATACAAATGAGATGCACAAACACACATACACATTTAAATAAATACACTTGTATATATATACGAAGCACACTCACACACACCTCTCCCACCTAGACATAGTGTGCATCCTCATAATTACCATGGCCAGGACTGTGTGAAATTACTGCTCCCATCTGCTAATGGAGGAAGAGACCTGGAGCGAACAGTCACACACACACACACCTATTTACATGTTAAGAGAATATGTACTATCTACATGTGGAAAAATAGATAATTTTAAGCGAGAGCGAGAGGAGAGAGCGAGAGAGCGAGAGAGAGAGAGAGAGAGAGAGAGAGAGAGAGCGAGAGAGAGCGAGAGAGAGAGAGAGAGAGAGCGAGGAAGAGTGAGAGAGAGAGAAGGAGGAGGAGACAGGAGGAGAGAGGAGAGCGAGCGAGAGAGAGAGGAGGAGAGAGAGAGAGGAGAGAGAGAGAGATTAGAGAGCGAGGAGAGAGAGAGCGAGCAAGAGAGAGAGGGAGAGAGAGATAGAGCGAGCAAGGAGAGAGAGCGAGCGATGAGAGAGAGGAGGAGGAGAGTGAGGGCGAGCGAGGAGAGAGAGGAGGAGAGAGAGAGAGAGAGAGAGAGGAGAGAGAGCAAGGAGAGAGAGGAGAGAGAGCGAGGAGAGAGAGAAAAGGAGGAGAGAGAGAGTGAGGAGAGAGGGGAGGAGAGTGAGGGAGAGAGGAGGAGAGAGCGAGGAGAGAGGAGGAGAGAAAGAGCGAGCGAGGAGAGAGAGAGGAGAGAGAGAGAGCGAGCGACGAGGGAGAGAGAGAGAGAGAGAAGGGAGAGAGAGAGAGAGCGAGGGGAGTGGAGGGAGTGGAAGAGTGAAGGTGGAGGGGAGGAGTGGAAGTGTGGAGGAGTGGAGGGGGAGTGGAGGAGTGGAGGGGAGGAGTGAAGGAAGGGAGGAGAGGAGGGTGGAGGGGAGGAGTGAAGGAAGGGAGGAGAGGAGGGGGAGTGGAGGAGTGGAGGGGAGGAGTGTAGGAAGGGAGGAGAGGAGGGGGGAGTGGAGGAGTGGAGGGGAGGAGTGAAAGAAGGGAGGAGAGGAGGGAGGAGTGAAGGAAGGGAGGAGAGGGGGGGAGTGGAGGAGTGGAGGGGGAGGAGTGAAGGAAGGGAGGAGAGGAGGGGGAGTGGAGGAGTGGAGGGGGAGGAGGAAGGAAGGGAGGAGAGGAGGGGGAGTGGAGGAGTGGAGGGGGAGGAGTGAAGGAGTGGAGGGAGGGAGTGGAGGGGAGGAGGGAGGAGTGGAAGTGTGGAGGAGTGGAGGGGAGGAGTGGAGGGAGTGGAGGGGAGGAGTGAAGGAAGGGAGGAGAGGAGGGGGAGTGGAGGAGTGGAGGGGGAGGAGTGAAGGAAGGGGAGGAGAGGAGGGGAGTGGAGGAGTGGAGGGGGAGGAGTGAAGGAAGGGAGGAGAGGAGGGGGGAGTGGAGGAGTGGAGGGGTGAAGGAAGGGAGGAGAGGAGGGGGAGTGGAGGAGTGGAGGGGGAGGAGGAAGGAAGGGAGGAGAGGAGGGGGAGAGGAGGGGGAGGAGTGGAGGGGGAGGAGGAAGAGAGGGAGGAGGGAGGGGGAGTGGAGGGGAGGAGTGAAGGGGAAGGGAGGAGTGGAGGGGGAGTGGAGGGGAGGAGAGGGAAGGAGTGGTGTAAGGGGGAGTGGAGGGAGGAGAGGGAAGGAGTGTTGTAAGGGGGGAGTGGAGGGGAGGAGAGGGAAGGAGTGTTGTAAGGGGGGAGTGGATGGGAGGGGAGAGGGAAGGAGTGTTGTAAGGGGGGAGTGGAGGGGAGGAGAGGGAAGGAGTGTTGTAAGGGGGGAGTGGAGGGAGGAGAGGGAAGGAGTGTTGTAAGGGGGGAGTGGAGGGAGGAGAGGGAAGGAGTGTTGTAAGGGGGAGTGGAGGGAGGAGAGGGAAGGAGTGTTGTAAGGGGGAGTGGAGGGAGGAGAGGAAGGAGTGTTGTAAGGGGGAGTGGAGGGAGGAGAGGGAAGGAGTGTTGTAAGGGGGAGTGGAGGGATTGTTCATTAATGACTAATTTGCCTGCAAGGGGAGGAGGGGGGGCATTACAAGAGATCTGGACTAAATGGCCTAATAGATGTTGAAGCCCACCTAGGAGGGGTAAGGAGATGGAGGGAGAGGGAGACAACGCAAAAACAATTAGTATTACTGCTCAATGGGACAGAAAATATAAAGAGAGAGAGAAAGAGAGAAATAGAGACAGAGAGAGAGAAATAGAGACAGAGAGAGAGAGAGAGAGAGAGAGAGAGACAGAGAGAGAAAGAGAGAGAGAGAGAGAGAGAGAGAGAGACAGAGAGAAAGAGAGACAGAGAGAGAAAGAGAGAGACAGAGAGAGAGAGAGAGACAGAGAGAAAGAGAGAAATAGAGACACAGAGAGAAAGAGAGAGAGAGAAAGAGACAAAGAGAGAGAGCGAGAGAGAGAAAAGAGACAAAGAGAGAGAGCGAGAGAGAGAAAGAGACAAAGAGAGAGAGCGAGAGAGAGAGAAAGAGACAAAGAGAGAGAGCGAGAGACCGAGAGAAAGAGAGAAATAGAGACAGAGAGAGAGAGAAATAGAGACACAGAGAGAGAGACAGAGAGACAGAGAGAGAGAAAGAGACAAAGAGAGAGAAAGAGACAAAGAGAGAGAGAGAGAGAGAGAGAGAGAGAGAGAGAGAGACAGAGAGAGAAAGAGAGAGACAGAGAGAAAGAGAGAAATAGAGACAGAGAGAGAGAGAAATAGAGACACAGAGAGACAGAGAGAGAAAGAGAGAGAGACAGAGAGAGAAAGAGAGAGACAGAGAGAGAGAGAGAGACAGAGAGAAAGAGAGAAATAGAGACAGAGAGAGAGAGAAATAGAGACACAGAGAGAGAGACAGAGAGACAGAGAGAGAGAAAGAGACAAAGAGAGAGAGCGAGAGCGAGACAGACTAACCATTTGTACATTGTTACAACACTGTATATATATATATGTAATATGACATTTGTAATGTCTTTATTCTTTTGGAACTTCTGAGAGTGTAATGTTAACTCTTCATTTGTATTGTTTATTTCAGTTTTGTTTATTATCTATTTCACTTGCTTTAGCAATGTAAACATATGTTTCCCATACCAATAAAGCCTCTTGAATTGAATTGACCTTGAGCGCGAGAGACAGAGAGAGATAGGAGTGAGTGAAAATAGCAAAGAAGAAAGTAGGAGAAAAGTGAGAAAGAAAGAGGGATAAAGACAGAGGAAGAAGACAGTATGAGAAAAAGAGAGGGATAAAGAGAGGAAGAAGACAGTATGAGATAAAGAGAGAGATAAAGAGAGAGATAAAGAGAGGAAGACAGTATGAGATAAAGAGAGAGATAAAGAGAGGAAGAAGACAGTATGAGAAAAAGAGAGAGATAAAGAGAGAGATAAAGAGAGGAAGACAGTATGAGATAAAGAGAGAGATAAAGAGAGGAAGAAGACAGTAGACAGAAAAGAGAGGGATAAAGAGAGGAAGAAGACAGTATGAGAAAAAAGAGAGATAAAGAGAGATAAAGAGAGGAAGACAGTATGAGATAAAGAGAGAGATAAAGAGAGGAAGAAGACAGTATGAGATAAAGAGAGGGATAAAGAGAGGAAGACAGTATGAGATAAAGAGAGAGATAAAGAGAGGAAGAAGACAGTATGAGATAAAGAGAGAGATAAAGAGAGGGATAAAGAGAGGGATGAAGACAGTATGAGAAAAAGAGGGATAAAGAGAGAGATAAAGAGAGAGATAAAGAGAGGGATAAAGAGAGGAAGAAGACAGTATGAGATAAAGAGAGAGATAAAGAGAGGGATAAAGAGAGGGATAAAGAGAGAGATAAAGAGAGGAAGAAGACAGTATGAGATAAAGAGAGGGATAAAGAGAGGGATAAAGAGAGAGATAAAGAGAGGAAGAAGACAGTATGAGATAAAGAAAGAGATAAAGAGAGGGATAAAGAGAGGAAGACAGTATGAGATAAAGAGAGAGATAAAGAGAGGAAGAAGACAGTATGAGATAAAGAGAGAGATAAAGAGAGGGATAAAGAGAGAGATAAAGAGAGGGATAAAGAGAGGGATAAAGAGAGAGATAAAGAGAGGAAGAAGACAGTATGAGATAAAGAGAGGGATAAAGAGAGGGATAAAGAGAGAGATAAAGAGAGGAAGAAGACAGTATGAGATAAAGAAAGAGATAAAGAGAGGGATAAAGAGAGGAAGAAGACAGTATGAGATAAAGAGAGGGATAAAGAGAGGAAGAAGACAGTATGAGAAAAAGAGAGAGATAAAGAGAGAGATAAAGAGAGGGATAAAGAGAGGATAAAGAGAGGGATAAAGAGAGATAAAAAGAGGGATAAAGAGAGAGATAAAGAGAGGGATAAAGAGAGAGATAAAGAGAGGGATAAAGAGAGGGATAAAGAGAGGGATAAAGAGAGAGAAAGAGAGGAAGAAGGCAGTATGAGATAAAGAGAGGGATAAAGAGAGGGATAAAGAGAGGGATAAAGAGAGGGATAAAGAGGGATAAAAAGAGGGATAAAGAGAGAGATAAAGAGAGGGATAAAGAGAGGGATAAAGAGAGGGATAAAGAGAGAGAAAGAGAGGAAGAAGACAGTATGAGATAAAGAGAGGGATAAAGAGAGGGATAAAGAGAGGGATAAAGAGAGGGATAAAGAGAGGGATAAAGAGAGAGATAAAGAGAGGAAGAAGACAGTATGAGATAAAGAGATGGATAAAGAGAGGGATAAAGAGAGGGATAAAGAGAGAGATAAAGAGAGGAAGAAGACAATATGAGAAAAAGAGAGGGATAAAGAGAGGGATAAAGAGAGAGATAAAGAGAGGAAGAAGACAGTATGAGATAAAGAGAGGGATAAAGAGAGGGATAAAGAGAGAGATAAAGAGAGAGATAAAGAGAGGAAGACAGTATGAGAAAAAGAGAGGGATAAAGAGAGAGATAAAGAGAGGAAGACAGTATGAGATAAAGAGAGAGATAAAGAGAGGAAGAAGACAGTATGAGATAAAGAGAGAGATAAAGAGAGGGATACAGAGAGAGATAAAGACAGGAAGAAGACAGTATGAGATAAAGAGAGAGATAAAGAGAGGGATAAAGAGAGAGATGAAGACAGTATGAGAAAAAGAGGGATAAAGAGAGAGATAAAGAGAGAGATAAAGAGAGGGATAAAGAGAGGAAGAAGACAGTATGAGATAAAGAGAGAGATAAAGAGAGGGATAAAGAGAGGGATAAAGAGAGAGATAAAGAGAGGAAGAAGACAGTATGAGAAAAAGAGAGGGATAAAGAGAGGGATAAAGAGAGAGATAAAGAGAGGAAGAAGACAGTATGAGATAAAGAGAGGGATAAAGAGAGGGATAAAGAGAGAGATAAAGAGAGGAAGAAGACAGTATGAGATAAAGAGAGGGATAAAGAGAGGAAGAAGACAGTATGAGATAAAGAAAGAGATAAAGAGAGGGATAAAGAGAGGAAGACAGTATGAGATAAAGAGAGAGATAAAGAGAGGAAGAAGACAGTATGAGATAAAGAGAGGGATAAAGAGAGGAAGAAGACAGTATGAGAAAAAGAGAGAGATAAAGAGAGAGATAAAGAGAGGGATAAAGAGAGGGATAAAGAGAGGGATAAAGAGAGATAAAAAGAGGGATAAAGAGAGAGATAAAGAGAGGGATAAAGAGAGAGATAAAGAGAGGGATAAAGAGAGGGATAAAGAGAGGGATAAAGAGAGAGAAAGAGAGGAAGAAGGCAGTATGAGATAAAGAGAGGGATAAAGAGAGGGATAAAGAGAGGGATAAAGAGAGGGATAAAGAGGGATAAAAAGAGGGATAAAGAGAGAGATAAAGAGAGGGATAAAGAGAGGGATAAAGAGAGGGATAAAGAGAGAGAAAGAGAGGAAGAAGACAGTATGAGATAAAGAGAGGGATAAAGAGAGGGATAAAGAGAGGGATAAAGAGAGGGATAAAGAGAGGGATAAAGAGAGAGATAAAGAGAGGAAGAAGACAGTATGAGATAAAGAGATGGATAAAGAGAGGGATAAAGAGAGGGATAAAGAGAGAGATAAAGAGAGGAAGAAGACAGTATGAGAAAAAGAGAGGGATAAAGAGAGGGATAAAGAGAGAGATAAAGAGAGGAAGAAGACAGTATGAGATAAAGAGAGGGATAAAGAGAGGGATAAAGAGAGAGATAAAGAGAGAGATAAAGAGAGGAAGAAGACAGTATGAGATAAAGAGAGGGATAAAGAGAGGGATAAAGAGAGGAAGAAGACAGTATGAGATAAAGAGAGAGATAAAGAGAGGGATAAAGAGAGGGATAAAGAGAGAGATAAAGAGAGAGATAAAGACAGGAAGAAGACAGTATGAGAAAAAGAAAGAGATAAAGAGATGGATAAAGAGAGGAAGAAGACAGTATGAGATAAAGAGAGGGATAAAGAGAGGAAGAAGACAGTATTAGAAAAAGAGAGAGATAAAGAGAGGGATAAAGAGAGGGATAAAGAGAGAGATAAAGAGAGAGATAAAGAGAGGGATAAAGAGAGGGATAAAGAGAGAGATAAAGAGAGGGATAAAGAGAGGGATAAAGAGAGGGATAAAGAGAGAGATAAAGAGAGGAAGAAGACAGTATGAGATAAAGAGAGGGATAAAGAGAGGGATAAAGAGAGGGATAAAGAGAGGGATAAAGAGAGAGATAAAGAGAGAGATAAAGAGAGGAAGAAGACAGTATGAGATAAAGGGAGGGATAAAGAGAGGGATAAAGAGAGGAAGAAGACAGTATGAGATAAAGAGAGAGATAAAGAGAGGGATAAAGAGAGGGATAAAGAGAGGGATAAAGAGAGAGATAAAGAGAGGAAGAAGACAGTATGATATAAAGAGAGGGATAAAGAGAGGGATAAAGAGAGGGATAAAGAGAGGGATAAAGAGAGGGATAAAGAGAGAGATAAAGAGAGGGATAAAGAGAGGGATAAAGAGAGGGATAAAGAGAGAGATAAAGAGAGGAAGAAGACAGTATGAGATAAAGAGAGGGATAAAGAGAGGGATAAAGAGAGGGATAAAGAGAGAGATAAAGAGAGAGATAAAGAGAGGAAGAAGACAGTATGAGATAAAGGGAGGGATAAAGAGAGGAAGAAGACAGTATGAGATAAAGAGAGAGATAAAGAGAGGAAGAAGACAGTATGAGATAAAGAAAGAGATAAAGAGAGGGATAAAGAGAGGAAGAAGACAGTATGAGATAAAGAAAGAGATAAAGAGAGGGATAAAGAGAGAGATAAAGAGAGAGATAAAGAGAGGAAGAAGACAGTATGAGAAAAAGAAAGAGATAAAGAGAGGAAGAAGACAGTATGAGAAAAAGAGAGAGATAAAGAGAGGAAGAAGACAGTATGAGATGAAGAGAGAGATAAAGAGAGGAAGAAGACAGTATGAGAAAAAGAAAGAGATAAAGAGAGGGATAAAGAGAGAGATAGAGGGGAAGAAGACAGTATGAGAAAAAGAGAGAGATAAAGAGAGGGATAAAGAGAGAGATAAAGAGAGGGATAAAGAGATAGATAAAGAGAGGGATAAAGAGAGGGATAAAGAGAGGGATAAAGAGAGGAAGAAGACAGTATGAGATAAAGAAAGAGATAAAGAGAGGGATAAAGAGAGGGATAAAGAGAGGAAGAAGACAGTATGAGATAAAGAAAGAGATAAAGAGAGGGATAAAGAGAGAGATAAAGAGAGAGATAAAGAGAGGAAGAAGACAGTATGAGAAAAAGAAAGAGAGAGGAAGAAGACAGTATGAGAAAAAGAAAGATATAAAGAGAAGGATAAAGAGAGAGATAAAGAGAGGGATAAAGAGAGGGATAAAGAGAGGGATAAAGAGAGAGATAAAGAGAGAGATAAAGAGAGGGATAGAGAGAGATAAAGAGAGAGATAAAGAGAGGAAGAAGACAGTATGAGATAAAGAGAGAGATAAAGAGAGGGATAAAGAGAGAGATAAAGAGAGGGATAAAGAGAGGGATAAAGAGAGAGATAAAGAGAGAGATAGAGGGGAAGAAGACAGTATGAGAAAAAGAGAGAGATAAAGAGAGGGATAAAGAGAGAGATAAAGAGAGGGATAAAGAGAGGGATAAAGAGAGAGATAAAGAGAGGGATAGAGAGAGATAAAGAGAGAGATAAAGAGAGGAAGAAGACAGTATGAGATAAAGAGAGAGATAAAGAGAGGAAGAAGACAGTATGACAGTATCTCTCTCTCTCTCTCTCTCTCTCTCTCTCTCTCTCTCTCTCTCTCTCTCTCTCTCTCTCTCTCTCTCTCTCTCTCTCTCTCTCTCTCTCTCTCTCTCTCTCTCTCTCTCTCTCTCTCTCTCTCTCTCTCTCTCTCCTCTCCCTCCCTCCCTCCCTCCTCCCTCCCTCCCTCCCTCCCTCCCTCCCTCCCTCCCTTTCTCTCTCCTTCCATCCCTTCCCTTCCAAATGAGTGCCATTACATCTCCACACCTAAAGCCCCCGACAAGCTTCCCGTGTGTAGATGTTAATGTGTGTGTGCTGGGTGGAGTCTGATTTCTTGTTGTTGCAACGTGCACCTTTTGGTAACATGATGCGTCACCGGTCCAGACTCCCAAACAGCAACAGTCACAAGGGGGCGACAGAGGTTTTCTTGTTGTCTTCTCGTTTGTGGTGAAAAGCTAAAGAAGAGTATTTTGTGTTGTCTTCCCCTTCTAGCCAGTTGGCTTCAACACTGCACTTTTACTGGCTTTTATCTTCCCACATCTCAATGGGAAATAATCTGATTTATAATTCAATTATATGCCAATACTATTATACTAGTAACCTAAGACATCTCCCCAACCTGATATCAGGCTTCAATGTCTTCACTCCTCATGTTTAGTCAAGGAGAGCAACAAGCACACGGCTCTCTGTTTTGAGGATTCAAAACAACCATGAATATCTAGCACTTCTAAACCAAATAGCCTTTTGGGGAATCTAACAAGGACACAACAAGGTGCTTCTACACCTGCATTGCTTGCTGTTTGGGGTTTTAGGCTGGGTTTCTGTACAGCACTTTGAGATATCAGCTGATGTACGAAGGGCTATATAAATAAATTTGATTTGATTCTAGTTTAAACAGTCGCTGAGGTTATATTTGCTGATGAATGTGAAATAGGTTGTTTACTTAATGCCAAGCTAAACCGTGACAACAGTCTTAATGCCAAGCTAAACCGTGACAACAGTCTTAATGCCAAGCTACACCGTGACAACAGTCTTAATGCCAAGCTAAACCGTGACAACAGTCTTAATGCCAAGCTAAACCGTGACAACAGTCTTAATGCCAAGCTAAACCGTGACAACAGTCTTAATGCCAAGCTAAACCGTGACAACAGTCTTAATGCCAAGCTAAACCGTGACAACAGTCTTAATGCCAAGCTAAACCGTGACAACAGTCTTAATGCCAAGCTAAACCGTGACAACAGTCTTAATGCCAAGCTAAACCGTGACAACAGTCTTAATGCCAAGCTAAACCGTGACAACAGTCTTAATGCCAAGCTAAACCGTGACAACAGTCTTAATGCCAAGCTAAACCGTGACAACAGTCTTAATGCCAAGCTAAACCGTGACAACAGTCTTAATGCCAAGCTAAACCGTGACAACAGTCTTAATGCCAAGCTAAACCGTGACAACAGTCTTAATGCCAAGCTAAACCGTGACAACAGTCTTAATGCCAAGCTACACCGTGACAACAGTCTTAATGCCAAGCTACACCGTGACAACAGTCTTAATGCCAAGCTACACCGTGACAACAGTCTTAATGCCAAGCTACACCGTGACAACAGTCTTAATGCCAAGCTACACCGTGACAACAGTCTTAATGCCAAGCTACACCGTGACAACAGTCTTAATGCCAAGCTACACCGTGACAACAGTCTTAATGCCAAGCTACACCGTGACAACAGTCTTAATGCCAAGCTACACCGTGACAACAGTCTTAATGCCAAGCTAAACCGTGACAACAGTCTTAATGCCAAGCTACACCGTGACAACAGTCTTAATGCCAAGCTACACCGTGACAACAGTCTTAATGCCAAGCTAAACCGTGACAACAGTCTTAATGCCAAGCTAAACCGTGACAACAGTCTTAATGCCAAGCTAAACCGTGACAACAGTCTTAATGCCAAGCTAAACCGTGACAACAGTCTTAATGCCAAGCTAAACCGTGACAACAGTCTTAATGCCAAGCTAAACCGTGACAACAGTCTTAATGCCAAGCTAAACCGTGACAACAGTCTTAATGCCAAGCTAAACCGTGACAACAGTCTTAATGCCAAGCTAAACCGTGACAACAGTCTTAATGCCAAGCTAAACCGTGACAACAGTCTTAATGCCAAGCTAAACCGTGACAACAGTCTTAATGCCAAGCTAAACCGTGACAACAGTCTTAATGCCAAGCTAAACCGTGACAACAGTCTTAATGCCAAGCTACACCGTGACAACAGTCTTAATGCCAAGCTAAACCGTGACAACAGTCTTAATGCCAAGCTAAACCGTGACAACAGTCTTAATGCCAAGCTAAACCGTGACAACAGTCTTAAAAGTTGATTAGCTTCCCACAGCGCCAAGTGGATGAATCTGATTTGTAATGAAATAATACTGAATGTCCAGGCAGAGATTCTTCCACAACGGTGTCATTTGCTGCTTCGATGTTTTCGCTCACAGATCAGCAGAAAAATACAACGGCTTCATGTTTTGGTCGCGGAGAGAAAAAGCCCCCCGATCTCACAGCTGTTTTGACCCATAGCCTGGAATCACTAGTTATTCCTTCTAAACAACATACATATATTATATATTTGAGGGGAGGGGTGGGGGGGGTTCAAAAGAGGCTACAATGTCGATTGGTTTATTGTTTGAAAAGTCGGTGAGATTCTAATTGGCTTCAGAATGGAGAATAGGCTGCTTTGATGCAAAGCCTATAGCCTATAGTTAGGATCAAGCCTATAGTTAGGATCAAGCCTGTAGCCTGTAGTTAGGATCAAGCCTGTAGCCTATAGTTAGGATCAAGCCTATAGTTAGGATCAAGCCTGTAGCCTGTAGTTAGGATCAAGCCTGTAGTTAGGATCAAGCCTATAGCCTATAGTTAGGATCAAGCCTGTAGTTAGGATCAAGCCTATAGCCTATAGTTAGGATCAAGCCTGTAGTTAGGATCAAGCCTATAGCCTATAGTTAGGATCAAGCCTGTAGTTAGGATCAAGCCTATAGCCTATAGTTAGGATCAAGCCTGTAGTTAGGATCAAGCCTATAGCCTATAGTTAGGATCAAGCCTGTAGTTAGGATCAAGCCTATAGCCTATAGTTAGGATCAAGCCTGTAGTTAGGATCAAGCCTATAGCCTATAGTTAGGATCAAGCCTGTAGCCTATAGTTAGGATCAAGCCTGTAGTTAGGATCAAGCCTATAGCCTATAGTTAGGATCAAGCCTGTAGTTAGGATCAAGCCTGTAGCCTATAGTTAGGATCAAGCCTGTAGCCTATAGTTAGGATCAAGCCTGTAGTTAGGATCAAGCCTATAGCCTATAGTTAGGATCAAGCCTGTAGTTAGGATCAAGCCTATAGTTAGGATCAAGCCTGTAGTTAGGATCAAGCCTGTAGCCTATAGTTAGGATCAAGCCTGTAGTTAGGATCAAGCCTGTAGCCTATAGTTAGGATCAAGCCTGTAGTTAGGATCAAGCCTGTAGCCTATAGTTAGGATCAAGCCTGTAGTTAGGATCAAGCCTGTAGCCTATAGTTAGGATCAAGCCTGTAGTTAGGATCAAGCCTGTAGCCTATAGTTAGGATCAAGCCTGTAGCCTATAGTTAGGATCAAGCCTGTAGCCTATAGTTAGGATCAAGCCTGTAGCCTATAGTTAGGATCAAGCCTGTAGCCTATAGTTAGGATCAAGCCTGTAGTTAGGATCAAGCCTGTAGCCTATAGTTAGGATCAAGCCTATAGCCTATAGTTAGGATCAAGCCTATAGCCTATAGTTAGGATCAAGCCTGTAGTTAGGATCAAGCCTGTAGTTAGGATCAAGCCTGTAGTTAGGATCAAGCCTGTAGTTAGGATCAAGCCTGTAGTTAGGATCAAGCCTGTAGTTAGGATCAAGCCTGTAGCCTATAGTTAGGATCAAGCCTATAGCCTATAGTTAGGATCAAGCCTGTAGCCTATAGTTAGGATCAAGCCTATAGCCTGTAGTTAGGATCAAGCCTGTAGCCTGTAGTTAGGATCAAGCCTGTAGCCTATAGTTAGGATCAAGCCTATAGCCTATAGTTAGGATCAAGCCTGTAGCCTATAGTTAGGATCAAGCCTATAGCCTGTAGTTAGGATCAAGCCTGTAGCCTGTAGTTAGGATCAAGCCTGTAGTTAGGATCAAGCCTGTAGTTAGGATCAAGCCTATAGCCTATAGTTAGGATCAAGCCTGTAGTTAGGATCAAGCCTGTAGTTAGGATCAAGCCTGTAGTTAGGATCAAGCCTGTAGTTAGGATCAAGCCTGTAGCCTATAGTTAGGATCAAGCCTGTAGCCTGTAGTTAGGATCAAGCCTGTAGCCTATAGTTAGGATCAAGCCTGTAGTTAGGATCAAGCCTATAGCCTGTAGTTAGGATCAAGCCTGTAGCCTATAGTTAGGATCAAGCCTGTAGTTAGGATCAAGCCTGTAGCCTGTAGTTAGGATCAAGCCTGTAGTTAGGATCAAGACTGTAGCCTATAGTTAGGATCAAGCCTGTAGTCTATAGTTAGGATCAAGACTATAGCCTATAGTTAGGATCAAGCCTGTAGCCTATAGTTAGGATCAAGCCTATATCCCTTCACCTCCTCCCTGTCCTCTCCCTTCACCTCCTCCCTGTCCTCTCCCTTCACCTCCTCCCTGTCCTCTTCCCTCTCCTCTCCCTTCACCTCCTCCCTCTCCTCTCCCTTCACCTCCTCCCTCTCCTCTCCCTTCACCTCCTCCCTCTCCTCTCCCTTCACCTCCTCCCTCTCCTCTCCTCTCACCTCCTCCCTCTCCTCTCCTTTCACCTCCTCCCTGTCCTCTCCCTTCACCTCCTCCCTCTCCTCTCCCTTCACCTCCTCCCTCTCCTCTCCTTTCACCTCCTCCCTCTCCTTTCCCTTCACCTCCTCCCTCTCCTCTCCCTTCACCTCCTCCCTCTCCTTTCCCTTCACCTCCTCCCTCTCCTCTCCCCTTCACCTCCTCCCTCTCCTCTCCTTTCACCTCCTCCCTCTCCTCTCCTTTCACCTCCTCCCTCTCCTCTCCTTTCACCTCCTCCCTGTCCTCTCCCTTCACCTCGTCCCTCTCCTCTCCCTTCACCTCCTCCCTCCTCTCCCTTCACCTCCTCCCACCCTTTCCCTTCACCTCCTCCCTCTCCTCTCCCTTCACCTCCTCCCTCTCCTCTCCCTTCACCTCCTCCCTCTCCTTTCCCTTCACCTCCTCCCTCTCCTCTCCTTTCACCTCCTCCCTCTCCTCTCCTTTCACCTCCTCCCTCTCCTTTCCTTTCACCTCCTCCCTGTCCTCTCCCTTCACCTCCTCCCTCTCCTCTCCCTTCACCTCCTCCCTCTCCTCTCCCTTCACCTCCTCCCTCTCCTTTCCATTCACCTCCTCCCTCTCCTCTCCCTTCACCTCCCCCCTCCTTCCCTTTCCCTTCACCTCCTCCCTCCTTCCCTTTCCCTTCACCTCCTCCCTCTCCTTCCCTTCACCTCCTCCCTCTCCCTTCACCTCCTTCCTCTCCTCTCCCTTCACCTCCTCCCTCCTTCCCTTTCCCTTCACCTCCTCCCTCTCCTTCCCTTCACCTCCTCCCTCTCCCTTCACCTCCCCCCTCCTTCCCTTTCCCTTCACCTCCTCCCTCCTTCCCTTTCCCTTCACCTCCTCCCTCTCCTTCCCTTCACCTCCTCCCTCTCCCTTCACCTCCTCCCTCTCCTCTCCTTTCACCTCCTCCCTCTCCTTTCCTTTCACCTCCTCCCTGTCCTCTCCCTTCACCTCCTCCCTCTCCTCTCCCTTCACCTCGTCCCTCTCCTCTCCCTTCACCTCTTCCCTCTCCTCTCCCTTCACCTCCTCCCTCTCCTCTCCCTTCACCTCCCTCCCTCTCCTCTCCCTTCACCTCCTCCCTCTCCTCTCCCTTCACCTCCTCCCTCTCCTCTCCCTTCACCTCCTCCCTCTCCTCTCCCTTCACCTCCTCCCTCTCCTCTCCCTTCACCTCCTCCCTCTCCTCTCCCTTCACCTCCTCCCTCTCCTTTCCATTCACCTCCTCCCTCTCCTTTCCATTCATCTCCTCCCTCTCCTCTCCCTTCACCTCCCCCCTCCTTCCCTTTCCCTTCACCTCCTCCCTCCTTCCCTTTCCCTTCACCTCCTCCCTCTCCTTCCCTTCACCTCCTCCCTCTCCCTTCACCTCCTTCCTCTCCTCTCCCTTCACCTCCCCCCTCCTTCCCTTTCCCTTCACCTCCTCCCTCCTTCCCTTTCCCTTCACCTCCTCCCTCTCCTTCCCTTCACCTCCTCCCTCTCCCTTCACCTCCTCCCTCTCCCTTCACCTCCTCCCTCTCCTTCCCTTCACCTCCTCCCTCTCCTCTCCCTTCACCTCCTCCCTCTCCTCTCCCTTCACCTCCTTCCTCTCCTCTCCTTTCACCTCCTCCCTCTCCACTCCTTTCACCTCCTCCCTCTCCTCTCCTTTCACCTCCTCCCTGTCCTCTCCCTTCACCTCCTCCCTTTCGTCTCCCTTCACCTCTTCCCTCTCCTCTCCTCACCTCCTCCCTCTCCTCTCCTTTCACCTCCTCCCTCTCCTCTCCTTTCACCTCCTCCCTGTCCTCTCCCTTCACCTCCTCCCTTTCGTCTGGACACCTAGAGGAACTTATTTCTCCCTCCTTCCCTCTCCATCCATCCATTCCTCCCCTCCATCTCTTGCCCCCCCCCCACATTACTGCCATTACCCCGGCAGAACGAAACCTGTTTTAATTGAATTAATATATTCCGTATGCATGCTAAACCACAAAGTAGCTATGAGCACACGTATGCACGCACACACACAAACACGTGCACACAAGTAAACACACAAGAGCGCACACACACACACACAAGAGCGCACACACACAAGAGCGCACACACATAAGAGCGCGCACACACAAGAACACACACACACACACACACACACACACACACACACACACACACACACACACACACACACACACACACACACACACACACACACACACACACACACACACACACACACACACACACACACACACACACACACACACAGCCTAATCAAAACAAGGCATCAAGTAATCTCATCTGAATTGCTGACAACTATCAGCTGACAGGAGAGGCTAGAAGGGGGATTCTTTTAATCAATCTATTCTATTAAAAAAGTGAAACAATTCAATAATTCCCCTCCTCCTTTCCCTCCTCGTTCCCTAATGCTTCCCTTATTAGTGTCGTCCTTGGGAAGTAAGGAGTTAGATGAAATGAAAGGAGGGAGGGAGAGCAGTCGCCTACTCAAACACGATGAGGCGATGAGGCGTCCATCTTGGCTTCACAGCATTAACAACAAGGGGACGGACGGTAGAGGACTTCTGGCTCCATGAGAATAGACTGGTTTAATTCTAGTTCTCTTCTGAACAACTAGAAAGTCTCTGACTGGTGCTTCTTGGAAGGTTGTCTGTGTTTGTGGTTAAGATTATTATGCTGAATTTGTTATTCCTAAGGCCCACGGAGACTGACACAGGCAAATGCACGCACACACACACACACACACACACACACACACACACACACACACACACACACACACACACACACACACACACACACACACACCATTTAATTCAAGGGCATCCTGTCCTTTCAGACAATGAACGGCGGCGCAAAGCTGACACTTTTTAAGTATTTTATTACTGAAAGGTTCATTTCATTTTTCCTTCAAATCCTTGGTCATCAGTCAGAACCATATCTCTCTCTCTCTCCAACACTCACTCTCTCCCTCCCCAACACTCACTCTCTCTCTCCCCAACATTCACTCTCTCCCTCCCCAACACTCACTCTCTCTCCAACACTCACTCTCTCTCTCTCCAACACTCACTCTCTCCCTCCCCAACACTCACTCTCTCCCTCCCCAACACTCACTCTCTCCCTCCCCAACACTCACTCTCTCCCTCCCCAACACTCACTCTCTCACCTCCCCAACACTCACTCTCTCCCTCCCCAACACTCACTCTCTCCCTCCCCAACACTCACTCTCTCCCTCCCCAACACTCACTCTCTCCCTCCCCAACACTCACTCTCTCCCTCCCCAACACTCACTCTCTCCCTCCCCAACACTCACTCTCTCCCTCCCCAACACTCACTCTCTCTCTCCCCAACACTCACTCTCTCTCTCCCCAACATTCACTCTCTCTCTCCCCAAAACTCACTCTCTCTCTTCCCAACACTCACTCTCTCTCTCTCTCTCCAACACTCACTCACTCACTCTCTCTCTCTCCAACACTCACTCTCTCTCTCCCCAACACTCACTCTCTCTCTCCCCAACACTCACTCTCTCTCTCCAACACTCACTCTCTATCTCTCTCACTCTCTCCAACACTCACTCTCTCTCTCCCCAACACTCACTCACTCTCTCTCTCCCCAACACTCACTCTCTCTCTCTCCAACACTCACTCTCTCTCTCCC
>NW_025745928.1:167690-202690 GCF_021184085.1 Oncorhynchus gorbuscha | reverse complement strand
CACACATCTCCCTAACACACACACTCCCTAACACACACACAATCTCCTCTAACACACACTCTCCCTGGATTTGACCCCCATTTGGAAAGGTCATTCTGGATTTGACCCCCATTTGGAAAGGCACACTGCCACACCAAGCCACACTGCTTCTTAACACAGCGCCATCCAACCCGGAAGCCAGCCGCACCAATGTGTCGGAGGAAACACCGTGCACCTGGCGACCTGGTTAGCACGCACTGCGCCCGGCCTGCCACAGGAGTCGCTAGTGCGCGATGAGACAAGGATATCCCTACCGGCCAAACCCTCCCTAACCCGGACGACGCTGGGGCAACTGTGCGAGGGGGGTAAGAGAGAGGGGAGGGGGAGTAAGAGAGAGGGAGAGGGGGTAAGAGAGAGGGAGTGGGGGTAAGAGAGAGGGAGTGGGGGTAAGAGAGAGGGAGAGGGGGTGTAAGAGAGAGGGAGAGGGGGTGTAAGAGAGAGGGAGAGGGGAGGTAAGAGAGAGGGAGAGGGGGGGGTAAGAGAGAGGGAGAGGGGGGGGTAAGAGAGAGGCAGAGGGGTGTAAGAGAGAGGCAGAGGGGGTGTAAGAGAGAGGGAGAGGAGGGGGTAAGAGAGAGGGAGGGTAAGAGAGAGGGAGGGGGTAAGAGAGTGGGACAGGAGGAAGTAAGAGAGAGGGAGGGGGGGTAAGAGAGTGGGGGGTAAGAGAGGGGTGAGTGAGAGAGTGGCACCAAGTTTCTGAAAGAGAGAGGTACCAAAAACCTAACCCTTTTGACCTTAGCAGGCCCCTGTGGGCATCCTGAAAAGAGCCTGAGCAGAAGTTAATAAGGAAGGATCCTTGAGGAGGCCCTCAACTGCCCGCTCACAATCCTGCCTTTGTCACCAGTTACACAGAGCAGGAGGGGGAGGTGTGGAGGGGGAGGGGGAGGTGTGGAGGAGAAGGAGTGGAGGAGGAGGGGGAGGCATGGAGCAGGAGGGGGAGGCATGGAGCAGGAGGGGGAGGCATGGAGCAGGAAGGGGAGGCGTGGAGGAGGAGGGGGAGGTGTGGAGGAGGAAGGGGAGGTGTGGAGGAGAAAGCGGGAGGAGGAGGGGGAGGCATGGAGGAGGAGGAGGAGGCGTGGAGCAGGAAGGGGAGGCGTGGAGGAGGACGGGAGGCGTGGAGGAGAAGGAGGGAGGAGGAGGGGGAGGCATGGAGCAGGAGGGGAGGCATGGAGCAGGAGGGGGAGGCGTGGAGCAGGAAGGGGAGGCGTGGAGGAGGAGGTGTGGAGGAGGAAGGGGAGGTGTGGAGGAGAAAGCGTGGAGGAGGAGGGGGAGGCATGGAGGAGGAGGCGTGGAGCAGGAAGGGGAGGCGTGGAGGAGGAGGGGAGGCGTGGAGGAGAAGGAGTGGAGGAGGAGGGGGAGGCATGGAGCAGGAGGGGGAGGCATGGAGCAGGAGGGGGAGGCATGGAGCAGGAGGGGGAGGCGTGGAGCAGGAGGGGGAGGCGTGGAGCAGGAAGGGGAGGCGTGGAGGAGGAGGGGGAGGTGTGGAGGAGGAAGGGGAGGTGTGGAGGAGGAAGGGGAAGTGTGGAGGAGAAGGCGTGGAGGAGGAGGGGGAGGCATGGAGGAGGAGGAGGAGGGCGTGGAGCAGGAAGGGGAGGCGTGGAGGAGGAGGGGGAGGCGTGGAGGAGAAGGAGTGGAGGAGGAGGGGGAGGCATGGAGCAGGAGGGGGAGGCATGGAGCAGGAGGGGGAGGCGTGGAGTAGGAAGGGGAGGCGTGGAGGAGGAGGGGGAGGCATGGAGCAGGAGGGGGAGGTGTGGAGGAGGAGGAGGCGTGGAGCAGGAAGGGGAGGCGTGGAGCAGGAGGCGTGGAGGAGGAGGGGGAGGCGTGGAGCAGGAGGGGGAGGCATGGAGCAGGAGGGGGGTGTGGAGGAGGAGGCGGCGTGGAGCAGGAAGGGGAGGCGTGGAGCAGGAGGCGTGGAGGAGGAGGGGGAGGCGTGGAGCAGGAGGGGGAGGCGTGGAGCAGGAGGGGGAGGCATGGAGCAGGAGGGGGAGGCGTGGAGGAAGAGGAGGCGTGGAGCAGGAAGGGGAGGCGTGGAGCAGGAGGCGTGGAGGAGGAGGGGGAGGCGTGGAGCAGGAGGGGGAGGCATGGAGCAGGAGGGGAGGTGTGGAGGAGGAGGAGGCGTGGAGCAGGAAGGGGAGGCGTGGAGCAGGAGGCGTGGAGGAGGAGGGGGAGGCGTGGAGCAGGAGGGGGAGGCATGGAGCAGGAGGGGGAGGCGTGGAGGAGGAGGGGGAGGCGTGGAGCAGGAGGGGGTCGTGGGAGCACGAGGGGGAGGCGTGGAGCAGGAGGGGGAGGCGTGGAGGAAGAGGAGGCGTGGAGCAGGAAGGGGAGGCGTGGAGGAGGAGGGGAGGCGTGAAGGAGGAGGGGAAGGAAGGAGGTGAGGCGTGGAGCAGGAGGGGGAGGCGTGGAGCAGGAGGGGGAGGCATGGAGCAGGAGGGGGGCGTGGAGCAGGAGGGGGCGTGGAGCAGGAGGGGGAGGCGTGGAGGAGGAGGGGAAGGAAGGAGGTGAGGCGTGGAGCAGGAGGGGGATGCGTGGAGCAGGAGGGGGGCATGGAGCAGGAGGGGGAGGCATGGAGCAGGAGGGGGAGGCATGGAGCAGGAGGGGGGGCATGGAGCAGGAGGGGAGGCATGGAGCAGGAGGGGGAGGCATGGAGCAGGAGGGGGAGGCGTGGAGGAGGAGGCGTGGAGCAGGAGGGGGAGGCGTGGAGCAGGAGGGGGAGGCGTGGAGCAGGAGGGGGAGGCGTGGAGCAGGAGGGGGAGGAGTGGAGGAGTAGGGGGGGGCGTGGAGCAGGAGGGGTAGGCGTGGAGGAGGCGTGGGGAAAAGAGCATCTCTTTAAAATGTGGGAGCAGGAAGGAGGGAGCAGTTTGGAAATGGCTTTTCAGTGTCACAAGGTAAAGGAGGTGTCATTGAAACAGAGCGAGAGAGAGATGGAGGAAGGGAGAGAGAAGAGGACAAAGCAGTGTGGAGTGGAGGGGAAGGAGAGGTATAGAATGTTCTCTCACTACATGACATGAGAAGTAGAGTCAGCAAAGTGGCCAAGCTTGAAAAGGATGAAGGTTCCACTCTGTGGATTCTCTTCTTCTGTCCATTTAGGGCTTTCTGACACAGTTCACTGTACTGAGAACAGTCCCAATGACAGCCCTGTCACAGACTCACTCTGCCTACAACACACACACACTGACGGACACACACACCATGACTTCTAGTCCCTTTACCCCTACCTACAGTATACTGCTGTTACTGTCTATTATCTATCCTTTACCCCTACCTACAGTATACTGCTGTTACTGTCTATTATCTATCCTTTACCCCTACCTACAGTATACTGCTGTTACTGTCTATTATCTATCCTTTACCCCTACCTACAGTATACTGCTGTTACTGTCTATTATCTATCCTTTACCCCTACCTACAGTATACTGCTGTTACTGTCTATTATCTATCCTTTACCCCTACCTACAGTATACTGCTGTTACTGTCTATTATCTATCCTTTACCCCTACCTACATTATACTGCTGTTACTGTCTATTATCTATCCTTTACCCCTACCTACAGTATACTGCTGTTACTGTCCATCTATCCTTTACCCCTACCTACAGTATACTGCTGTTAATGTCTATTATCTATCCTTTACCCCTACCTACAGTATACTGCTGTTACTGTCTATTATCTATCCTTTACCCCTACCTACATTATACTGCTGTTACTGTCTATTATCTATCCTTTACCCCTACCTACAGTATACTGCTGTTACTGTCTATTATCTATCCTTTACCCCTACCTACAGTATACTGCTGTTACTGTCTATTATCTATCCTTTACCCCTACCTACAGTATACTGCTGTTACTGTCTATTATCTATCCTTTACCCCTACCTACAGTATACTGCTGTTACTGTCTATTATCTATCCTTTACCCCTACCTACAGTATACTGCTGTTACTGTCTATTATCTATCCTTTACCCCTACCTACAGTATACTGCTGTTACTGTCTATTATCTATCCTTTACCCCTACCTACAGTATACTGCTGTTACTGTCTATTATCTATCCTTTACCCCTACCTACATTATACTGCTGTTACTGTCTATTATCTATCCTTTACCCCTACCTACAGTATACTGCTGTTACTGTCCATCTATCATTTACCCCTACCTACAGTATACTGCTGTTAATGTCTATTATCTATCCTTTACCCCTACCTACAGTATACTGCTGTTACTGTCTATTATCTATCCTTTACCCCTACCTACATTATACTGCTGTTACTGTCTATTATCTATCCTTTACCCCTACCTACAGTATACTGCTGTTACTGTCTATTATCTATCCTTTACCCCTACCTACAGTATACTGCTGTTACTGTCTATTATCTATCCTTTACCCCTACCTACATTATACTGCTGTTACTGTCTATTATCTATCCTTTACCCCTACCTACAGTATACTGCTGTTACTGTCTATTATCTATCCTTTATCCCCTACCTACAGTATACTGCTGTTACTGTCTATTATCTATCCTTTACCCCTACCTATATGTTTATAGCTGGACTTCCTGACGGGCCGCCCCCAGGTGGTGAGGGTAGGCAACAACATCTCCTCCCCGCTGATCCTCAACACGGGGGCCCCACAAGGGTGCGTTCTGAGCCCTCTCCTGTACTACCTGTTCACCCACGACTGCGTGGCCACGCACGCCTCCAACTCAATCATCAAGTTTGCGGACGACACAACAATGGTAGGCTTGATTACCAACAACAACGAGACAGCCTACAGGGAGGAGGTGAGGGCCCTCGGAGTGTGGTGTCAGGAAAATAACCTCACACTCAACGTCAACAAAACTAAGGAGATGATTGTGGACTTCAGGAAACAGCAGAGGGAACACTCCCCTATCCACATCGATGGAACAGTAGTGGAGAGGGTAGCAAGTTTTAAGTTCCTCGGCATACACATCACAGACAAACTGAATTGGTCCACTCACACAGACAGCATCGTGAAGAAGGCGCAGCAGCGCCTCTTCAACCTCAGGAGGCTGAAGAAATTTGGCTTGTCACCAAAAGCACTCACAAACTTCTACAGATGCACAATCGAGAGCATCCTGGCGGGCTGTATCACCTTCTGGTACGGCAACTGCTCCGCCCTCAACCGTAAGGCTCTCCAGAGGGTAGTGAGGTCTGCACAACGCATCACCGGGGGCAAAACTACCTGCCCTCCAGGACACCTACACCACCCGATGTTACAGGAAGGCCATAAAGATCATCAAGGACATCAACCACCCGAGCCACTGCCTGATCACCCCGCTATCATCCAGAAGGCGAGGTCAGTACAGGTGCATCAAAGCTGGGACCGAGAGACTGATAAACAGCTTCTATCTCAAGGCCATCAGACTGTTAAACAGCCACCACTAACATTGAGTGGCTGCTGCCAACACACTGACACTGACTCAACTCCAGCCACTTTAATAATGGGAATTGATGGGAAATGATGTAAATATATCACTAGCCACTTTAAACAATGCTACCTTATATAATGTTACTTACCCTACATTATTCATCTCATATGCATACGTATATACTGTACTCTACATCATCGACTGCATCCTTATGTAATACATGTATCACTAGCCACTTTAACTATGCCACTTTGTTTACATACTCATCTCATATGTATATACTGTACTCAATACCATCTACTGTATCTTGCCTATGCTGCCCTGTACCATCACTCATTCATATATCCTTATGTACATATTCTTTATCCCCTTACACTGTGTATAAGACAGTAGTTTTGGAATTGTTAGTTAGATTACTTGTTGGTTATCACTGCATTGTCGGAACTAGAAGCACAAGCATTTCGCTAAACTCGCATTAACATCTGCTAACCATGTGTATGTGACAAATAAAATTTGACTTGATTTGATTTATTATCTGGTACTTCCTGTATATAGCCATGTTATTATCGGGTACTTCATGTATATAGCCATGCTATTACCTGGTACTTCCTGTATATAGTCATGTTATTACCTGGTACTTCCTGTATATAGTCATGTTATTATCTGGTACTTCCTGTATACAGCCATGTTATTACCTGGTACTTCCTGTATACAGCCATGCTATTACCTGGTATTTCCTGTATACAGCCATGTTATTACCTGGTACTTCCTGTATACAGCCATGCTATTACCTGGTACTTCCTGTATATAGTCATGTAATTAATACTTGTTATTCATTATACTCCGTGTATTTACTTGTGTCTCTAGTTCTAGTTTGATTCTTTAACTCTGCATTGTTGTAAAATAACCCATTAGGAAGTAGTTCACTGTTCGTCTACACCCGTTGTTTACCAAGCATGTGACCAAGAACATTTGATTTGAAGTGTCTGAAAACTAACACCCACATAAGAAACAGGAGCACACAGTATCCAACTCTCACACACACACACACACACACACACACACACACACACACACACACACACACACACACACACACACACACACACACACACACACACACACACACACACACACACACACACACACAAACTCCAAGTCAAACACACACACAAACCTCAAGTCAAACACACACACAAACCCCAAGTCAAACACACACACAAACCGCAAGTCAAACACACACAAACTGCAAGTCAAACACACACAAACTCCAAGTCACACACACACAATCTCCAAGTCACACACACACACACACACACACACACACACACACACACACACACACACACACACACACACACACACACACACACACACACACACACACACACACACACACACACACACACACACACACACACACACACACACACACTCCAAGTCAAACACACACTTACGTCAGTGACTTGTGGTGTTTTAACTGGGACTGAGTTAGTTGAACTGGCTGTGTGCTTGCTACCGGCCTTCATGGCAGCATCCCGCCGGGCCTGCTCCAGGAGAAGCCTGGCTCTTTCCTTCAGCTCCTCCTGCCGAGACTGCACCTTCTGTGGGGGAGAGACGAGAGACACGGAGGGTGGGGTGGAGGTCAGGGAGAGTAACTAAGACAACTACATGGTTCTGTTGTAATAATTTATCAATTCTGTCCTCATCCTCCATCTATCAGGGTTAGATTTACACACAGGCTTACTGAGACACATTCCTGACATGACTCTCTCTCTACCTCGCTCTTTCTATCTCTCTCACACACACTCACCTTTTCCACTGGGGAACTGGGGACGGGCGTTGGCTCCTAAAAGAGAGAGAGGAGAGAGACAGAGACAGAGAGGAGAGAGAGAGAAAGAGAGGGAGAGAGAGAGAGAGAAGAGAGAAGAGAGAGAGAGGAGAGAGAGGAGAGAGAGGAGAGAGAGAGAGAGGAGAGAGAGAGAAGAGAGAGAGAAGAGAGGGGAGAGAGAGAGAGAGAAGAGAGAAGAGAGAGAGAGGAGAGAGAGGAGAGAGAGGAGAGAGAGAGAGGAGAGAGAGAGAAGAGAGGGGAGAGAGAAAGGAGAGAGAGAGGGGAGAGAAAATGAGGAAAAGGCGAGCAGTGTAATAAATGTAATGTAATCCACTAGATGATGGTCCATTTCAGCGAAGGGCCCTCCTCTCTACTGCAGTGTAAGTCTGCTTCCCTAATGGCACCCTGTTCCCTACATAGAACCCAATGGTCAAAAGAAGGACCCTACATAGTGAATAGGGTCCCATTTGGGACTCACCCTACAGTATATGTGAGTGATATTGGTACAGGTGAAGGCTGTGGGATGACTATCTGTCCTTAGTGTTGGAGTTACAGCAGCAGGGGTTGTGTCCCAAACGCCACTCGTTTCCTTACATAGTGCACTAGGGCCCATCCGACCGCTGGTTAAAAGTAGTGCACTACTTAGGGAATAGAGGTGTGATGTGGGACTGAGCCTCCCTGTCACTATCACCACAGACCTTTCTCATTACAGGGAGCTACGCAACGGTGAAGTAGTGGGGAGAAGGTGACAACCCAGGATGGACAGCGTTCACACACACACACACACACACACACACACACACACACACACACACACACACACACACACACACACACACACACACACACACACACACACACACACACACACACACACACACACACACACACACACACACACACACACACACACACACACACACACACACACACACACACACGTACATGGGCGAGCAAGCATAGCAACAAGCACACACACCAATATGCATGCACAACCACTTGCACACACACACGCACAGGCTCACACACACACACACAAACACACACCCATCTTTCCATTGCCTCCCTATCCACACGGCCATCTGCAGTAATCCACGGTGCAGAATAGACAGGGACAGGCATAAACCGCGGCTTGGCGCGCTGAACCCAACTAAGTCCATGTTTCAGAAACTAAGTCCACGGTTTAAATGGTTTAAAACCCAATGACAAGAAGCTTGTCCTCGCTGAAAAGCAAAGGCCTCTGTAATAATCACTGACTACTACAAGGCAGGTTCATGTGAAGGCCTCTGTAATAATGACTGACTACAAGGCAGGTTAATGTGAAGGCCTCTGTAATAATGGCTGACTACTACAAGGCAGGTTAATGTGAACGCCTCTGTAATAATGGATGACTACTACAAGGCAGGTTAATGTGAAGGCCTCTGTAATAATGGCTGACTACTACAAGGCAGGTTCATGTGAAGGCCTCTGTAATAATGACTGACTACAAGGCAGGTTAATGTGAAGGCCTCTGTAATAATGGCTGACTACTACAAGGCAGGTTAATGTGAACGCCTCTGTAATAATGGATGACTACTACAAGGCAGGTTAATGTGAAGGCCTCTGTAATAATGGCTGACTACTACAAGGCAGGTTAAGGTGAAGACCTCTGTAATATACTACAAGGCAGGTTCATGTGAAGGCCTTTGTAATAATGGATGACTACAACAAGGCAGGTTAATGTGAAGGCCTCTGTAATAATGGATGACTACTACAAGGCAGGTTCATGTGAAGGCCTCTGTAATAATGGATGACTACTACAAGGCAGGTTCATGTGAAGGCCTCTGTAATAATGGATGACTACTACAAGGCAGGTTCATGTGAAGGCCTCTGTAATAATGGATGACTACTACAAGGCAGGTTCATGTGAAGGCCTCTGTAATAATGGATGACTACTACAAGGCAGGTTCATGTGAAGGCCTCTGTAATAATGGATTACTACTACAAGGCATGTTCATGTGAAGGCCTCTGTAATAATGGATGACTACTACAAGGCATGTTCATGTGAAGGCCTCTGTAATAATGGATGACTACTACAAGGCAGGTTCATGTGAAGGCCTCTGTAATAATGGATGACTACTACAAGGCAGGTTCATGTGAAGGCCTCTGTAATAATGGATGACTACTACAAGGCAGGTTCATGTGAAGGCCTCTGTAATAATGGATGACTACTACAAGGCAGGTTCATGTGAAGGCCTCTGTAATAATGGATGACTACTACAAGGCAGGTTCATGTGAAGGCCTCTGTAATAATGGATGACTACTACAAGGCATGTTCATGTGAAGGCCTCTGTAATAATGGATGACTACTACAAGGCAGGTTCATGTGAAGGCCTCTGTAATAATGGATGACTACTACAAGGCAGGTTCATGTGAAGGCCTCTGTAATAATGGATGACTACTACAAGGCAGGTTCATGTGAAGGCCTCTGTAATAATGGATGACTACTACAAGGCAGGTTCATGTGAAGGCCTCTGTAATAATGGATGACTACTACAAGGCAGGTTCATGTGAAGGCCTCTGTAATAATGGATGACTACTACAAGGCATGTTCATGTGAAGGCCTCTGTAATAATGGATGACTACTACAAGGCAGGTTCATGTGAAGGCCTCTGTAATAATGGATGACTACTACAAGGCAGGTTCATGTTTATTGGACTTAAATGTAAATCCTGGAGGCAGAACTGACAGATTCCCCAGCTGCAAAGTCGATATTCATGAAAACAAAAAAAAGTGCTTAATTTAAAATTAAGATTGGGCATTAGGGTTAGCAGTGTGGTTAAGGTTAGGGTTAGGCATTAGGGTTAGCAGTGTGGTTAAGATTGGGCATTAGGGTTAGCAGTGTGGTTAAGGTTAGGGTTAGGCATTAGGGTTAGCAGTGTGGTTAAGATTGGGCATTAGGGTTAGCAGTGTGGTTAAGGTTAGGGTTAGGCATTAGGGTTAGCAGTGTGGTTAAGGTTAGGCATTAGGGTTAGCAGTGTGGTTAAGGTTAGTGTTAAGCATTAGGGTTAGCAGTGTGGTTAAGGTTAGGGTTAGGCATTAGGGTTAGCAGTGTGGATAAGTTTAGGGTTAGGCATTAGGGTTAGCAGTGTGGTTAAGATTGGGCATTAGGGTTAGCAGTGTGGTTAAGGTTAGGGTTAGGCATTAGGGTTAGCAGTGTGGTTAAGGTTAGGGTTAGGCATTAGGGTTAGCAGTGTGGTTAAGGTTAGTGTTAAGCATTAGGGTTAGCAGTGTGGTTAAGGTTAGGGTTAGGCATTAGGGTTAGCAGTGTGGATAAGTTTAGGGTTAGACATTAGGGTTAGCAGTGTGGTTAAGATTGGGCATTAGGGTTAGCAGTGTGGTTAAGGTTAGGGTTAGGCATTAGGGTTAGCAGTGTGGTTAAGGTTAGGGTTAGGCATTAGGGTTAGCAGTGTGGTTAAGGTTAGTGTTAAGCATTAGGGTTAGCAGTGTGGTTAAGGTTAGGGTTAGGCATTAGGGTTAGCAGTGTGGATAAGTTTAGGGTTAGGCATTAGGGTTAGCAGTGTGGATAAGTTTAGGGTTAGGCATTAGGGTTAGCAGTGTGGTTAAGATTGGGCATTAGGGTTAGCAGTGTGGTTAAGGTTAGGGTTAGGCATTAGGGTTAGCAGTGTGGTTAAGGTTAGGGTTAGGCATTAGGGTTAGCAGTGTGATTAAGGTTAGTGTTAAGCATTAGGGTTAGCAGTGTGGTTAAGGTTAGGGTTAGGCATTAGGGTTAGCAGTGTGGATAAGTTTAGGGTTAGGCATTAGGGTTAGCAGTGTGGATAAGTTTAGGGTTAGGCATTAGGGTTAGCAGTGTGGTTAAGATTGGGCATTAGGGTTAGCAGTGTGGTTAAGGTTAGGGTTAGGCATTAGGGTTAGCAGTGTGGTTAAGGTTAGTGTTAAGCATTAGGGTTAGCAGTGTGGTTAAGTTTAGGCATTAGGGTTAGCAGTGTGGATAAGTTTAGGCATTAGGGTTAGCAGTGTGGATAAGTTTAGGCATTAGGGTTAGCAGTGTGGATAAGTTTAGGCATTAGGGTTAGCAGTGTGGTTAAGGTTAGTGTTAAGCATTAGGGTTAGCAGTGTGGATAAGTTTAGGCATTAGGGTTAGCAGTGTGGTTAACCTCACTAGGGTAGGGGGCACTATTTTCACCTCCGGATGAAAAGCGTGCCCAAAGTAAACTGCCTGATACTCAGGCACAGAAGCTAGGATATGCATATTATTACTAGATTGGGATAGAAAACACTCCAAAGTTTCTAAAACTTAAAAATAATGTCTGCGAGTATAACAGAACTGAAATGGCAGGCGAAAACATGAGGAAAATCCATCCAGGAAGTGCTGTTATTTTGAAATGGCTGTTTTTCCAATGAAAGCCGATTCACCATTTAAAGGGATAGGACCCAGATTATGTTCCCGTTGGCTTCCACTAGTTGTGAACAGTCTTTAGATATTGTTTCAGGCTTTTATTCTGAAAAATGAGGGAGAATTACAACTTTGAGTGAGTGGATAGTAGGATGTCCCCAGAGCTGTTTGCCTGCGCACGACCGAGAGCGCGCCTTTCTTGTTTTTCTTTTATATTGACGACGCTATTTTCCATTTGAAATAATATTGATTATTTAGGCTAAAAACAACCTGAGAATTGATTATAAACATCATTTGACATGTTTCTACAAATGTTACCGGTACAATTTGGAATTTTCTTCTGCCTGTTGTGACCGCATTTGAGCCATTGGATTACTGAACAAAACGTGCCAACAAAATGGAGGTTTTTGGATATAAAGAGGGACTTTATCGAACAAAACAAACATGTATTGTGTAACTGGGAGTCTTGTGAGTGCAACCATACGAAGATCATCAAAGGTAAGTGATTAATTTTATTGCTATTTCTGACTTTCGTGACTAATCTACTTGGCTGGTTTTGTAATGTTTTGTGTGCCGAGCGCTGTCCTCAGATTATCGCATGGTTTGCTTTCGCCGTAAAGCCTTTTTGAAATCTGGCGGCTGGATTAACAACAAGTTAAGGTATATTTTGATGTTTTACGATTGTTATTTGATGAAAGTTAAACATTTATAGTCATTTAATTTGAATTTGGTGCTCTATAATTCCACCGGATGTTGGCCAGGTGGGACTGTAGCGTCCCACACCCCCTAGAGAGGTTAAGGTTAGGATTAGGCATTAGGGTTAGCAGTGTGGTTAGGGTTAGGCATTAGGGTTAGCAGTGTGGTTAAGGTTAGGATTAGGCATTAGGGTTAGCAGTGTGGTTAAGGTTAGGGTTAGGCATTAGGGTTAGCAGTGTGGTTAAGATTAGGGTTAGGCATTAGGGTTAGCAGTGTGGTTAAGGTTAGAGTTAGGCACTAGGGTTAACAGTGTGGTTAAGATTAGGATTAGGCATTAGGGTTAGCAGTGTGGTTAAGGTTAGGCATTAGGGTTAGACATGTAGTTAAGGTTAGGCATTAGGGTTAGCAGTGTGGTTAAGAATAGGTTGACTATGATTTGATGACTATGAGGCTGTGCCAGTTAGTGGCCACTCTGCAGAGCTGAACAAGGTTCAACCTGCTACAATCTGGTCACACTGGAAATAACGTAAATCTGGAGTTTTCCAAGTCGGACCACAAAGCCTTAACAGCGATGCTAATCATTTAATATACAGCTCTGACGTAGACGTAGCATTACGACTGCAGTGACCTCCACCGTGATCTTTCAAGGTGTTAAACGGTGTTATGATCGAGGGGTTAAGGCAGGCAGACAGGCGTGTGTGTGTGTGTGTGTGTGTGTGTGTGTGTGTGTGTGTGTGTGTGTGTGTGTGTGTGTGTGTGTGTGTGTGTGTGTGTGTGTGTGTGTGTGTGTGTGTGTGTGTGTGTGTGTGTGTGTGTGTGTGTGAGACTGCGAGAACGGAGGCGTGTCCTGTGAAGCGTATCCACACAGCCAGAGCACAACCTGCCATCACACAGCGGGATGAGAAATATAATGAAAAATATAATGAAATGTCAAAAGAGCTTGTGGGATGTTTGGGTAATGTTAGCGCCTCTCCACCTGACGGCTGCTCGGGCCCACGGTGACAACATCTGAAACGGGATGGGAAGCAGCAGTTTTCTCCGTAGCAGAAATCCATCAGAAGCACCACATGCTGTTTGACTGGATCGGTGTTTCTCAACTCTGCCTCTTCAGCACGAAGCTACACTGTTACTACATTCATCAGGTTGTGGCTTCGGACAAGAGCACCTGATTACACTGATCACTGACGGGAAGATGAGTCGTTTAATTATAGGTGCGGCAGGGATGAAATAAACGCGTGGAGGTGAAGAAAGAACCGTCGTTAGTGTGTTGACCTGTTAAGAGTCAGAGTGTCTACAGCTGGTGTCCTTAAAGGTCTCATTAAGACCAAACGCTGTTTGAACCTGAGATATAATTCATCAGTCAATCAATCAATCAATCAATCACATCAAATCAATCAATCAATCACATCAAATCAGTAGGAATGTCTAGACATTTACCTGTTTAGTGGGCGTGTCAGCGTGGTTGTTAGGGGTGGGGTCGCTGCAGTCGGAGGCGGTCTCAGACTCAGAGTGACGGAGGCTGGCCCTCTTCTTCTTGATGAGGTCAGCATCACGGTTGTAGGAGAAGCCCAGCTTGTGGGAGGAGGGAGACGAGGCCCCTACAGAGGCTCCTTGCCATGTAGGTGACCCTGAATCTATGGCCCCGTTGTCCGGGGCTCCATCTCTCATCCCTTCCTGCTCCCTCGTCTCCCTCTCCGTCCCTTTCTCCATCCCTCTCTCCGTCTCCCTCTCCACCCCTCTCTCTGTCCCTCTCTCCGTCCCTCTCTCCATCCCTCTCTCCATCCCTCTCTCCATCCCTCTCTCAGTCTCCCTCTCCGGCCCCCTCTCCGTCTCCCTCTCCGTCCCTCTCTCAGTCTCCCTCTCCGTCTCCCTCTCCGTCCCTCTCTCCATCCCTCTCTCCATCCCTCTCTCCATCCCCCTCTCCGGCCCCCTCTCCATCCCTCTCTCCGTCCTCAGCGGGAGCTGGCTCAGGCCCAGGGTGACTGCCTTCAGGGGTAGTTGTAGTTGACGACGATCGTCTCCCAGAGGTGTGGTGGCAAGGGAGCGGGCGCGGCTCTGGGGTGGGAGGACTCTGTGGCGGTGGGGGGGGTAGAGCCGCGGGGCAATGGGAGGGGGGGCGAGCTGGGAGAGGAGGGGGACACCCCAAAGTCAGGGAGGGAGAAAGATACAGTCTCACTCTTCCTCACCACCTCCATCTCCTCCTCCTCTTTCCCCACGGCTCCATTCGTGGCGCTAGCGCAGTTAGCTCCGATGCTAACGTCCCCACTGGATCCAGTGGTCTGGGCATTAGCGTCACTGACGTTTAGCTCAGCATAGAACTTGTCCTGGCCGATGGAGGCGTTGGTGTCTGTCTCGAAGTCTCCCACCTTTAATGACAAGAATAATAATAACATTTTAATTTAGTTGTATAACTCTTTCTCACAAACCCCCCCAACCAACTAATATGAGTTTCGCTGGGACACAGCAAGTCAAACATCCTCCCCCAGGCTGGGAACTAGTTGTTGAAAGGCACTGAATCAAAATAAATAAAGACATCCTGATGACCTCACACGGGGACATTTACTCAGGAGAACCTGATGACCTCACACGGGGACATTTACTCAGGAGAACCTCATGACCTCACACGGGGACATTTACTCAGGAGAACCTGATGACCTCACACGGGGACATTTGCTTAGGGGTCCCTGATGACATCACACGGGGACATTTGCTCAGAGACCCCGATGACCTCACATGGGGACATTTACCCAGGAGAACCTCATGACCTCACACGGGGACATTTGCTTAGGGATCCCTGATGACCTCACACGGGGACATTTGCTCAGAGACCCTGATGACCTCACATGGGGACATTTGCTCAGGAGACCCTGATGACCTCACATGGAGGACTTTTGCTCAGAGACCCTGATGACCTCACACGGGGACTTTTGCTCAGAGACCCTGATGACCTCACACGGGGACATTTGCTCAGAGACCCTGATGACCTCACACGGGGACATTTGCTCAGGAGACCCTGATGATCTCACACGGGGACATTTGCTCAAGGGACCCTGATGACCTCACACGGGGACATTTGCTCAGGAGAACCTGATGACCTCACACGGGGACATTTGCTCAGAGGACCCTGATGACCTCACACGGGGACATTTGCTCAGGGGACCCTGATGACCTCACACGGAGACATTTTCTCATTTCTTCTCTTTGACAACAGAACTTAGAAAAAAGCAGTTTCCCCATAGAGTATAGAAACAGTGGTGCTGGAGATGAATACGAGGTTTAACAGGAGAAGTGGCCCCATAGTATGTATTACTACAGAACATCAACAGACCCACCTTGTATGTATTAGTACAGAACATCAACAGACCCACCTTGTATTAGTACAGAACATCAACAGACCCACCTTGTATGTATTACTACACAACATCAACAGACCCACCTTGTATGTATTACTACACAACATCAACAGACCCACCTTGTATTACTACACAACATCAACAGACCCACCTTGTATGTATTACTACACAACATCAACAGACCCACCTTGTATTACTACACAACATCAACAGACCCACCTTGTATGTATTACTACAGAACATCAACAGACCCACCTTGTATGTATTACTACAGAACATCAACAGACCCACCTTGTATTAGTACACAACATCAACAGACCCACCTTGTATGTATTACTACACAACATCAACAGACCCACCTTGTATGTATACAGAACATCAACAGACCCACCTTGTATGTATTAGTACAGAACATCAACAGACCCACCTTGTATTACTACAGAACATCAACAGACCCACCTTGTATTACTACAGAACATCAACAGACCCACCTTGTATGTATTACTACACAACATCAACAGACCCACCTTGTATGTATTACTACAGAACATCAACAGACCCACCTTGTATGTATTAGTACAGAACATCAACAGACCCACCTTGTATTACTACAGAACATCAACAGACCCACCTTGTATGTATACAGAACATCAACAGACCCACCTTGTATGTATTACTACACAACATCAACAGACCCACCTTGTATGTATTACTACACAACATCAACAGACCCACCTTGTATGTATTAGTACAGAACATCAACAGACCCACCTTGTATGTATTAGTACAGAACATCAACAGACCCACCTTGTATGTACAGAACATCAACAGACCCACCTTGTATTAGTACAGAACATCAACAGACCCACCTTGTATGTATACAGAACATCAACAGACCCACCTTGTATTAGTACACAACATCAACAGACCCACCTTGTATGTATACACAACATCAACAGACCCACCTTGTATTAGTACACAACATCAACAGACCCACCTTGTATGTATTACTACACAACATCAACAGACCCACCTTGTATGTATTAGTACAGAACATCAACAGACCCACCTTGTATGTATACAGAACATCAATAGACCCACCTTGTATGTATACACAACATCAACAGACCCACCTTGTATGTATACACAACATCAACAGACCCACCTTGTATGTGCTGCGGCTGCTGTTGGCTTCTATCTGCACCACGTTGAGTTCCTCTCCACTGAAGTGGGCTCTGATCTGGTAGAGGTACGTCATGACGGTTAGTTTGTCAGGGATGGCCAGCAGAACCATGTCAGATGGCTCCAACAGACGACTGATGCCCAGGTTGGCAAAAACATCATACGCCTGCGCAGACACACAGGGTGAGACACATCTCATTACTACACCAAACCAGCCATCACCAAACTAAACCACTTACACAGGAACACATCTCATTACTACACCAAACCAGCCATCACCAAACTAAACCACTTACACAGGAACACATCTCATTACTGCACCAAACCAGCCATTACCAAACTAAACCACTAACACAGGAACACATCTCATTACTACACCAAACCAGCCATCACCAAACTAAACCACTTACACAGGAACACATCTCATTACTACACCAAACCAGCCATCACCAAACTAAACCACTTACACAGGAACACACATAGTAATTACTACACCAAACCAGCCATCACCAAACACCATGTCCCCTGTATTAACACCATGTCCCCCCATGTCCCCTGTATTAACACCATGTCCCCTGTATTAACACCATGTCCCCTGTATTATCACCATGTCCCCTGTATTAACACCATGTCCCCTGTAGTAACACCATGTCCCCTGTATTAACACCATGTCCCCTGTATTAACACCATGTCCCCTGTATTAACACCATGTCCCCCCATGTCCCCTGTAGTAACACCATGTCCCCTGTATTAACACCATGTCCCCTGTATAAACACCATGTCCCCTGTATTAACACCATGTCCCCTGTATTAACACCATGTCCCCTGTAGTAACACCATGTCCCCTGTAGTAACACCATGTCCCCTGTATTAACACCATGTCCCCTGTATAAACACCATGTCCCCTGTATTAACACCATGTCCCCTGTAGTAACACCATGTCCCCTGTAGTAACACCATGTCCCCTGTATTAACACCATGTCCAACCATGTCCCCTGTATAAACACCATGTCCCCTGTATAAACACCATGTCCCCTGTATAAACACCATGTCCCCTGTATAAACACCATGTAATGATGTCCCCTGTATTAACACCATGTCCCCTGTATTAACACCATGTCCCCTGTATTAACACCATGTCCCCTGTATTAACACCATGTCCCCTGTATTAACACCATGTCCCCCCATGTCCCCTGTATTAACACCATGTCCCCCCATGTCCCCTGTATTAACACCATGCCCCCTGTATTAACACCATGTCCCCTGTATTAACACCATGTCCCCCCATGTCCCCTGTATTAACACCATGTCCCCCCATGTCCCCTGTATTAACACCATGTCCCCTGTATTAACACCATGTCCCCTGTATTAACACCATGTCCCCCCATGTCCCCTGTATTAACACCATGTCCCCTGTATTAACACCATGTCCCCTGTATTAACACCATGTCCCCTGTATTAACACCATGTCCCCTGTATTAACACCATGTCCCCTGTATTAACACCATGTCCCCCCATGTCCCCTGTATTAACACCATGTCCCCCCATGTCCCCTGTATTAACACCATGTCCCCTGTATTAACACCATGTCCCCTGTATTAACACCATGTCCCCCCATGTCCCCTGTATAAACACCATGCCCCCTGTATTAACACCATGTCCCCTGTATAAACACCATGTCCCCTGTAGTAACACCATGTCCCCTGTATAAACACCATGTCCCCTGTAGTAACACCATGTCCCCTGTAGTAACACCATGTCCCCTGTATTAACACCATGCCCCCTGTATTAACACCATGTCCCCTGTAGTAACACCATGTCCCCTGTATTAACACCATGTCCCCTGTAGTAACACCATGTCCCCTGTATAAACACCATGTCCCCTGTATAAACACCATGTCCCCTGTAGTAACACCATGTCCCCTGTATTAACACCATGTCCCCTGTATTAACACCATGCCCCCTGTATTAACACCATGTCCCCTGTATTAACACCATGTCCCCTGTAGTAACACCATGTCCCCTGTAGTAACACCATGTCCTCTGTATTAACACCATGTCCCCCCATGTCCCCTGTATAAACACCATGTCCCCCATATTAACACCATGTCCCCTGTATTAACACCATGTCCCCCCATGTCCCCTGTATAAACACCATGTCCCCTGTATTAACACCATGTCCCCTGTATAAACACCATGTCCCCTGTATAAACACCATGTCCCCTGTATTAACACCATGCCCACCCCCCATGTCCCCTGTATTAACACCATGTTCCCTGTATTAACACCATGTCCCTTGTATTAACACCATGTCCCCTGTATTAACACCATGTCCCCTGTATTAACACCATGTCCCCCCATGTCCCCTGTATTAACACCATGTCCCCTGTATTAACACCATGTCCCCCCATGTCCCCTGTATTAACACCATGTCCCCTGTATAAACACCATGTCCCCTGTATAAACACCATGTCCCCTGTATAAACACCATGTCCCCTGTATAAACACCATGTCCCCTGTATTAACACCATGTCCCCTGTATTAACACCATGTCCCCTGTATTAACACCATGTCCCCCCATGTCCCCTGTATTAACACCATGTCCCCCCATGTCCCCTGTATTAACACCATGTCCCCTGTATTAACACCATGTCCCCTGTATTAACACCATGTCCCCTGTAGTAACACCATGTCCCCTGTATTAACACCCTGTCCCCTGTATGAACACCATGTCCCCTGTAGTAACACCATGTCCCCTGTAGTAACACCATGTCCCCTGTAGTAACACCATGTCCCCTGTATTAACACCCTGTCCCCTGTATGAACACCCTGTCCCCTGTATTAACACCATGTCCCCTGTATAAACACCATGTCCCCTGTATTAACACCATGTCCCCTGTATTAACACCATGTCCCCTGTATAAACACCATGCCCCCTGTATAAACACCATGTCCCCTGTATTAACACCTTGTCCCCTGCATTAACACCATGTCCCCTGTATTAACACCATGCCCCCTGTATAAACACCATGTCCCCTGTATTAACACCATGTCCCCTGCATTAACACCATGTCCCCTGTATTAACACCATGTCCCCTGCATTAACACCATGTCCCCTGCATTAACACCACGTCCCCTGTATTAACACCATGTCCCCTGTATTAACACCATGTCCCCCCATGTCCCCTGTATAAACACCATGTCCCCTGTATAAACACCATGTCCCCTGTATAAACACCATGTCCCCTGTATTAGAGGGGGTGGGGGTGTCATCCCCCTCTTCAAAGGGGGAGACACCCTGGACCCAAACTGTTACAGACCTATATCCATCCTGCCCTGCCTATCTAAGGTCTTCGAAAGCCAAGTCAACAAACAGGTCACTGACCATCTCGAATCCCACCGTACCTTCTCCGCTGTGCAATCTGGTTTCCGAGCCGGTCACGGGTGCACCTCAGCCACATTCAAGGTACTAAACAATATCATAACCGCCATCGATAAAAGACAGTACTGTGCAGCCGTCTTCATCGACCTCGCCAAGGCTTTCGACTCTGTCAATCACCATATTCTTATCGGCAGACTCAACAGCCTCGGTTTTTCGGATGACTGCCTTGCCTGGTTCACCAATTACTTTGCAGACAGAGTTCAGTGTGTCAAATCGGAGGGCATGCTGTCCGGTCCTCTGGCAGTCTCTATGGGGGTGCCACAGGGTTCAATTCTCGGGCCGACTCTTTTCTCTGTGTATATCAATGATGTTGCTCTTGCTGCGGGCGATTCCCTGATCCACCTCTACGCAGACGACACCATTCTATATACTTTCGGCCCGTCATTGGACACTGTGCTATCTAACCTCCAAACGAGCTTCAATGCCATACAGCACTCCTTCCGTGGCCTCCAACTGCTCTTAAACGCGAGTAAAACCAAATGCATGCTTTTCAACCGATTGCTGCCTGCACCCGCATGCCCGACTAGCATCACCACCCTGGATGGTTCCGACCTTGAATATGTGGACATCTATAAGTACCTAGGTGTCTGGCTAGACTGCAAACTCTCCTTCCAGACCCACATCAAACATCTCCAATCGAAAATCAAATCAAGTGTCGGCTTTCTATTCCGCAACAAAGCCTCCTTCACTCACGCTGCCAAGCTTACCCTAGTAAAACTGACTATCCTACCGAGCCTCGACTTCGGCGATGTCATCTACAAAATAGCTTCCAACACTCTACTCAGCAAACTGGATGCAGTCTATCACAGTGCCATCCGTTTTGTTACTAAAGCACCTTATACCACCCACCACTGCGACTTGTATGCTCTAGTCGGCTGGCCCTCACTACATATTCATCGCCAGACCCACTGGCTCCAGGTCATCTACAAGTCCATGCTAGGTAAAGCTCCGCCTTATCTCAGTTCACTGGTCACGATGGCAACACCCATCCGTAGCACGCGCTCCAGCAGGTGTATCTCACTGATCATCCCTAAAGCCAACACATCATTTGGCCGCCTTTCGTTCCAGTACTCTGCTGCCTGTGACTGGAACGAATTGCAAAAATCGCTGAAGTTGGAGACTTTTATCTCCCTCACCAACTTCAAACATCAGCTATCCGAGCAGCTAACCGATCGCTGCAGCTGTACATAGTCTATGGGAAAATAGCCCACCCATTTTCACCTACCTCATTCCCATACTGTTTTTTATACTGTTTTTATTTATTTATTTTTCTGCTCTTTTGCACACCAATATCTCTACCTGTATATGGCCATCTGATCATTTATCACTCCAGTGTTAATCTGCAAAACTGTATTATTCGCCTACCTCCTCATGCCTTTTGCACACATTGTATATAGACTGCCCATTTTTTCTACTGTGTTATTGACTTGTTAATTGTTTATTCCATGTGTAACTCTGTGTTGTCTGTTCACACTGCTATGCTTTATCTTGGCCAGGTCGCAGTTGCAAATGAGAACTTGTTCTCAACTAGCCTACCTGGTTAAATAAAGGTGAAATAAAATAAATAAAAAAATTAACACCATGTCCCCTGTATTAACACCATGTCCCCTGTATAAACACCATGTCCCCTGTAGTAACACCATGTCCCCTGTAGTAACACCATGTCCCCTGTATTATCACCATGTCCCCTGTATTAACACCATCAGCTAAGGTTGGTGCTAGCCCACGTTACAATGTGCACGTGTGAACACTCACTTAGCCTGGGCTAAAATATCCCTCAGCCCAAGAGAGGCTCGTAAGAGTGTGTGCAACGCCATCATCAAGGCAAAGGGTGGCTTTGAAGAGTGTACAATATATTTAGATTTGTTTAACACTTTTGAGGTTACTACATGATTCCATATGTGTTATTTCATAGTGTTGATGTCTTGACTATTATGTAGAAAATAGTAAAAATAAAGAAAAACCCTTGAATTAGTAGGTGTGTCCAAACTTTTGACTGGTACTGCACATCACAATAACCTTAAGTAAATGTGTGTGTGTGTGTGTGTGTGTGTGTGTGTGTGTGTGTGTGTGTGTGTGTGTGTGTGTGTGTGTGTGTGTGTGTGTGTGTGTG
Organism: Oncorhynchus gorbuscha; assembly: GCF_021184085.1. Lineage (NCBI taxonomy): Eukaryota > Metazoa > Chordata > Actinopteri > Salmoniformes > Salmonidae > Oncorhynchus > Oncorhynchus gorbuscha. Next base: position 180,258 of record NW_025745928.1, on the reverse strand, counting down.
TGTATCTGTGTGTGTGTGTGTGTGTGTGTGTGTGTGTGTATCTGTGTGTGTGTGTGTGTGTGTGTGTGTGTGTGTGTGTGTGTGTAACACTGCAGCCATGGCAGGAGACAGGTCATGTCAGGGATGGTTGTCTCTGATAAGAGAGGCAGATACCCTGAGACAGAGCGCTTAATCCTAGAGGGGTGTGTGTGTGTGTGTGTGTGTGTGTGTGTGTGTGTGTGTGTGTGTGTGTGTGTGTGTGTGTGTGTGTGTGTGTGTGTGTGTGTGTGTGTGTGTGTGTGTGTGTGTGTGTGTGTATCTGTGTGTGTGTGTGTGTGTGTGTGTGTGTGTGTGTGTGTGTGTGTGTGTGTGTGTGTGTGTGTGTGTGTGTGTGTGTGTGTGTGTGTGTGTGTGTGTGTGTGTGTGTGTGTGTGTGTGTCTGTATCTGTGTGTGTGTGTGTGTGTCTGTATCTGTGTGTGTGTGTGTGTGTGTGTGTGTGTGTGTGTGTGTGTGTGTGTGTGTGTGTGTGTGTGTGTGTGTGTGTGTGTGTGTGTGTGTGTGTGTGTGTGTGTGTGTGTGTGTGTTTCTTATCACCCTACATCAACCTGACCATGCTCTCCATCAGCTAGCGTGTAATTGGTCTGATTTAAGACTGATGAGAAAATACAGACCCTGATTATCAACCCCAATCCCCCTGTCACCTGATACACAGAGAGGGAGGGAGGGAGGGGAGAGAGAGACATGGAGACTGAGGGAAGGAGGGAGACAGAGGGAGGGAGGGGAGAGATGGAGACTGAGGGAGGGAGGGAGGGGAGAGAGAGAGATGGAGACAGAGAGGGAGGGAGGGAGGGAGGGAGGGGAGAGAGAGAGATGGAGACTGAGGGAGGGAGGGAGGGGAGGGAGAGAGATGGAGACAGAGAGGGAGGGAGGGGAGAGAGAGAGATGGAGACAGAGAGGGAGGGAGGGAGAGAGAGAGATGGAGACAGAGAGGGAGGGAGGGATGGAGAAAGAGGGATAGGGGAGAGAAGGAGAGAGAAACAGAGGGTGAGGGGAGAGAAGGAGAGAGAAACAGAGGGGGGGAGAGAAGGAGAGAGAAACAGAGGGGGGGAGGGGAGAGAAGGAGAGAGAAACAAAGGGGGGGCCTAGTAATCATTATCAGAACCAATGACAGGTGAATAAACAGATGAAGAAAACACCATCATCCCCTTTCCTCAAACACACACACACACACACACACACACACACACACACACACACACACACACACACACACACACACACACACACACACACACACACACACACACACACACACACACACACACACACACACACACATCACAGCTTGTATCTGGGCTGCTTGATATCGTCTATGTATTCCAACCTGTTGACAACCACAGTTTCCTTGTCAAACGCTCCATCTCCCTCTCTAACCCTCCCTCTCCCTCTCTAACCCTCCCTCTCCCTCTCTAACCCTCCCTCTCTAACCCTCCATCTCCCTCTCTAACCCTCCCTCTCCCTCTCTAACCCTCCCTCTCTAACCCTCCCTCTCTAACCCTCCCTCTCTAACCCTCCCTCTCCCTCTCTAACCCTCCCTCTCCCTCTCTAACCCTCCCTCTCCCTCTCTAACCCTCCCTCTCCCTCTCTAACCCTCCCTCTCCCTCTCCCTCTCTAACCCTCCCTCTCCCTCTCTAACCCTCCCTCTCCCTCTCTAACCCTCCCTCTCCCTCTCTAACCCTCCCTCTCCCTCTCTAACCCTCCCTCTCCCTCTCTAACCCTCTAACCCTCCCTCTCCCTCTCTAACCCTCCCTCTCCCTCTCCAACCCTCCCTTCTCCCTCTCTAACCCTCCCGCTCCCTCTCTAACCCTCCCTCTCCCTCTCTAACCCTCCCTCTCCCTCTCTAACCCTCCCTCTCCCTCTCCAACCCTCCCTCTCCCTCTCTAACCCTCCCTCTCCCTCTCTAACCCTCCATCTCCCTCTCTAACCCTCCCTCTCCCTCTCTAACCCTCCATCTCCCTCTCTAACCCTCCCTCTCTAACCCTCCATCTCCCTCTCTGACCCTCCATCTCCCTCTCTAACCCTCCCTCTCCCTCTCTAACCCTCCCTCTCCCTCTCTAACCCTCCATCTCCCTCTCTAACCCTCCCTCTCCTCTCTAACCCTCCCTCTCCCTCTCTAACCCTCCCTCTCCCTCTCCAACCCTCCCTCTCCCTCTCTAACCCTCCCTCTCCCTCTCTAACCCTCCATCTCCCTCTCTAACCCTCCCTCTCCCTCTCTAACCCTCCCTCTCTAACCCTCCCTCTCCCTCTCTAACCCTCCATCTCCCTCTCTAACCCTCCCTCTCTAACCCTCCCTCTCCCTCTCTAACCCTCCCTCTCCCTCTCTAACCCTCCCTCTCCCTCTCTAACCCTCCCTCTCCCTCTCTAACCCTCCCCCTCCCTCTCCCTCTCTAACCCTCCCTCTCCCTCTCTAACCCTCCCTCTCCCTCTCTAACCCTCCCTCTCCCTCTCTAACCCTCCCTCTCCCTCTCTAACCCTCCCTCTCTAACCCTCCCTCTCCCTCTCTAACCCTCCCTCTCCCTCTCTAACCCTCTCTAACCCTCCCTCTCCCTCTCCAACCCTCCCTTCTCCCTCTCTAACCCTCCCGCTCCCTCTCTAACCCTCCCTCTCCCTCTCTAACCCTCCCTCTCCCTCTCTAACCCTCCCTCTCCCTCTCCAACCCTCCCTCTCCCTCTCTAACCCTCCCTCTCCCTCTCTAACCCTCCATCTCCCTCTCTAACCCTCCCTCTCCCTCTCTAACCCTCCATCTCCCTCTCTAACCCTCCCTCTCTAACCCTCCATCTCCCTCTCTGACCCTCCATCTCCCTCTCTAACCCTCCATCTCCCTCTCTAACCCTCCCTCTCCCTCTCTAACCCTCCATCTCCCTCTCCCTCTCTAACCCTCCCTCTCCAACCCTCCATCTCCCTCTCTAACCCTCCCTCTCCCTCTCTAACCCTCCCTCTCCCTCTCTAACCCTCCATCTCCCTCTCTAACCCTCCCTCTCCCTCTCCAACCCTCCCTCTCCCTCTCTAACCCTCCATCTCCCTCTCTAACCCTCCATCTCCCTCTCTAACCCTCCCTCTCCCTCTCTAACCCTCCCTCTCCCTCTCTAACCCTCCCTCTCCAACCCTCCATCTCCCTCTCTAACCCTCCCTCTCCCTCTCTAACCCTCCATCTCCCTCTCTAACCCTCCCTCTCCCTCTCTAACCCTCCCTCTCCCTCTCTAACCCTCCCTCTCCCTCTCTAACGCTCCCTCTCCAACGCTCCCTCTCCCTCTCTAATGCTCCCTCTCCCTCTCTAACCCTCCCTCTCCCTCTCTAACTCTCCCTCTCTAACCCTCCCTCTCCCTCTCTAACCCTCCCTCTCCCTCTCCAACCCTCCCTCTCCCTCTCCAACCCTCCCTCTCCCTCTCTAACCCTCCCTCTCCCTCTCTAACCCTCCATCTCCCTCTCTAACCCTCCCTCTCCCTCTCTAACCCTCCCTCTCCCTCTCTAACCCTCCCTCTCCCTCTCTAACCCTCCCTCTCCCTCTCTAACCCTCCCTCTCCCTCTCTAACCCTCCCTCTCCCTCTCTAACGCTCCCTCTCCAACGCTCCCTCTCCCTCTCTAACCCTCCCTCTCCCTCTCTAACCCTCCCTCTCCCTCTCTAACCCTCCCTCTCCCTCTCTAACCCTCCCTCTCCCTCTCTAACGCTCCCTCTCCAACGCTCCCTCTCCCTCTCTAATGCTCCCTCTCCCTCTCTAACGCTCCCTCTCAATTCAATTCAATTCAATTCAAGGGCTTTATTGGCATGGGAAACATGTGTTAACATTGCCAAAGCAAGTGAGGTAGACAACATACAAAGTGAATATATAAAGTGAAAAACAACAAAAATTAACAGTAAACATTACACATACAGAAGTTTAAAAACAGTAAAGACATTACAAATGTCATATTATATATATATATATGTATATATATATACACAATGTACAAATAGTTAAAGGACACAAGATAAAATAAATAAGCATAAATATGGGTTGTATTTACACTCCCTCTCCAACGCTCCCTCTCCCTCTAACGCTCCCCCTCTCTCGCTCTCTAACGCTCCTTCTCACTTTCTCTCTCTCCTTTACTCTCTCACACAGAAGGGTGAAGTAGGGGAGGATTAAGAGGAGTAGAAAGAGGAGAGGGCTGGAATGAGGTGGAGGAGAAGGGAATGGCCTGATCAAGAGAGGGCTGTTTCTCAACTTCCAGTTAATTATAATGTTGTAGGGGTCTTTCTCTCTCCTTTTCTTCCCTCCTTCCCTTTGCTGGGGCCTGGTTGCTGAACAATGGATGGAGAGATGCATATCCTGGCATGGGGAGAGGCAGAGGCAGGGAGGGATGTAGAGGGGAGGTGTGTGAGTCAGTGGAGTACAGGAGAGAGAAGAAAAGCCAAGAAGAAAGAGAGGAGTTTGGTGTTACACGGTCCTGTTTCCCCCTCCGCCCCTCTCTCCTTCCTTAGAGAGACAGAGACACAGAGAGAGAGAGAGAGAGAGAGAGAGAGAGAGAGAGAGAGAGAGAGAGAGAGAGAGAGAGAGAGAGAGAGAGAGAGAGAGAGAGAGAGACAGAGAGAGACAGAGAGACAGAGAGAGAGAGAGAGAGAGAGAGAGAGAGAGAGAGAGAGAGAGAGAGAGAGAGAGAGAGAGAGAGAGAGAGAGAGAGAGAGAGAGAGAGAGAGAGAGAGAGAGAGAGAGAGAGAGACAGAGAGAGAGACAGAGAGAGAGAGAGAGAGACAGAGAGAGAGAGAGAGACAGAGAGAGAGAGAGAGACAGAGAGAGAGAGAGAGAAACAGAGAGAGAGACAGAGAGAGAGAGAGAAACAGAGAGAGAGAGAGAGAGAGACAGAGAGAGAGAGACAGAGAGAGAGAGAGAAACAGAGAGAGAGACAGAGAGAGAGAGAGAGAGAGAGAGAGAGAGAGACAGAGAGAGAGACAGAGAGAGAGAGACAGAGAGAGAGAGACAGAGAGAGAGAGAGAAACAGAGAGAGAGACAGAGAGAGAAACAGAGAGAGAGAGAGAGAGACAGAGAGACAGAGAGAGAGACAGAGAGAGAGAGACAGAGAGAGAGAGAGAAACAGAGAGAGAGACAGAGAGAGAGACAGAGAGAGAGAGAGAGACAGAGAGAGACAGAGAGAGAGACAGAGAGAGAGACAGAAGGAAATAAAGGGAAACTAAGAGGGCTGATTTGGTTTCTAACACCTATTCAGGGGAGCAAAGTGTGTTGGCTTTGTTCCCTCCTCACTGAAGTCTAATCTGAAAGAGAGGGACAAGCTCACCACTCAATACAACTGAAAGAAAGAAAGAAAGAAAGAAAGAAAGAAAGGAGGGAGAGAGAGAGAGTAGAGATGTGAGGAGGGGGGGAAGGGAGGAGGTCTTGTATTTCTGGGGTTTTGTTTCAGATTGGGGCGATTGAGAAATCCTGCAACCATTCTGTACTCCACTGCAGGCACGCAGTGTGTAATTTACCTAGAGTGCAGCAGGGTTCCCCAACTGGAGGCCCGCGGGTGTTTTTATTAGTCCCCCCAAGTTTTCTAGGCAAAAATAAAAAATATATATATATTTTTTTAAATGTACATGTTCATTGTTGAACATAGAAGACAACGAACACCAGGAAATAAATAGTCTCCAAGTGATTTACATTTCGGACCTCTGATCCCAAGTATTCCCACGTATGACAGAGAGACGTGATCATATCGCCTACAAATGTTAGCAAGATTTGAAATTATGATTTAGTCAAATATGACATCTGTTTAGGGCTTCTTGCAGTCTACAACTGATTTGTAATTATGTTCTGACCCTGGCCCCTGGTGTACAGTATAGATCAATAAGGACGTTAAATCTAGTTGATGACCTCTGGTGTACAGTATAGATCAATAAGGACGTTGAATCTAGTTGATGACCCCTGGTGTACAGTATTGATCAATAAGGACGTTAAATCTAGTTGATGACCCCTGGTGTACAGTATAGATCAATAAGGACGTTAAAAGAGAGGAGAGAGACGGAGAAAGACACAGAGGGTGAAGAGAGCAGAATAGAGGGGGAAAGTCAAAATGGAGAAGAAGAGAGTCAAAACCATTTATTTCTATCTGTTAGACAAGACACCCTCCCCCTCTTGCTTCTCCCCTCTTTCTCCTCTCCCTCTCTCTCCTCCCCCTCTTTCTCCTCCCCCTCTTTCTCCTCCCCCTCTCTCTCCTCCCCCTCTTTCTCCTCCCCCTCTCTCTCCTCTCCCTCTCTCTCCTCCCCCTCTTTCTCCTCTCCTTCTCTCCTCCCCTTCTTTCTCCTCCTCCTCTTTCTCCTCCCCCTCTTTCTCCTTCCCCTAATTCTCCTTCCCCTAATTCTCCTTCCCCTAATTCTCCTCCCCCTCTTGCCCCCCCTCTTTCTTCTCCCCCTCTTTCTCCTCCTCACCTTCTTTCTCCTCCCCTCTTTCTCCTCCCCCTCTTTCTCCTCCCCCTCTTTCTCCTCCCCCTCTTTCTCCTCCCCCTCTTTCTCCTCCCCCTCTTTCTCCTCCCCCTTCTTGTGTAGGAAGCGATTGCACAGTGCAGTAACCCCGGAGACAGACAGACCATTGAAATATGACTGATAAGGACAATCAATAACAGGAGAATATTTGTTTTTTTTATCATTATGGCCTTTGAAAAGACCCATCAATGAATTTACACACTGCGATGTGTGTGTGTGTGTGTGTGTGTGTGTGTGTGTGTGTGTGTGTGTGTGTGTGTGTGTGTGTGTGTGTGTGTGTGTGTAATGAGAAAAAGCAGAAGTAATTCCCCATGATATCTGATATGAAGCAGTGTGCTGCTGAGGGAGGACCAGGTTAGGGCGCCCTGAGCACACGGATCATTCCCAACGACGAAGAGAGGACGAACGATTGGAGTTCAAATCCCTCTTTGTATTCTATACAAATGACAACTGTGATTCTAAAATCAGAAAGATCAGAAAATATTCTGTTTTATTGTGATTCACATGGTGCTGTAGGTACCAGGTGGCCATTTGACCTGGTGCTCTATGCTGTGTTGATGTAGCTACATTACCTCTACTTCTCTCTCTCTTGTTGGTGAAGCTACATTACCTCTACTTCTCTCTCTCTTGTTGGTGAAGCTACATTACCTCTCTCTATCTCGCTCTTGTTGATGTAGCTACATTACATCTACTTCTCTCTCTCTTGTTGGTGAAGCTACATTACCTCTCTCTATCTCGCTCTTGTTGATGTAGCTACATTACATCTACTTCTCTCTCTTCTTGTTGGTGTAGCTACATTACCGCTCTCTTCCTGTTGCTGTAGCTACATTACCTATCTACTTATCTTTTCTTGTTTATGTATCTACATTACCTCTCTCGTTGATGTTGCTACATTACCTCTTTATTTCTCACTCCTCTTGTTGATGTAGCTACATTACCCATCTCTCTTGTTGATATAGCTAAATTACCTCTACTTCTTTCTCTTGTTGATGAAGCTACATTAACTCTACTTCTCTCTTGTTGGTGTATCTACATTACCTCTACTTCTCACGCCTCTTGTTGATGTAGCTACATGACCCCGCTCTACTCTTGTTGATGTAGCTACATTACCTCTCTCTACTCTTGTTGATGTAGCTACATTACCTCTCTTATTGACGTAGCTACATTACATCTCTCTACATCTCTCTCCTCTGTTGATGTAGATACATTACCTCGCTCTACCTCTCTTCTCTTGTTGATGTTGCTCCATTACCTCTCTCGTTGATGTTGCTACATGACCTCTCATTCTCTCTCTTCTTCTTGATGTAGCTACATTACCTCTCTCTCTTGTTGATGTAGCTACATTACCTCTCATTCTCTCTCTTCTTGATGTCGCTACATTACCTCGCTCTACCTCTCTTCTCTTGTTGATGTAGCTACATTACCTCTACTTCTCACACCTCTTGTCAATTTAGTTACATTACCCAATCTACTCTTGTTGATATAGCTACATTACCTCTCTCTTATTGATGTAGCTACATTACCTCTCTACACCTCTCCTCTTGTTGATGTAGCTACATTACCTCGCTCTACCTCTCTTCTCTTGTTGATGTAGCTACATTACCTCTCTCTACTCTTGTTGATGTAGCTACATTACCTCTCTTATTGACGTAGCTACATTACATCTCTCTACATCTCTCTCCTCTGTTGATGTAGATACATTACCTCGCTCTACCTCTCTTCTCTTGTTGATGTTGCTCCATTACCTCTCTCGTTGATGTTGCTACATGACCTCTCGTTCTCTCTCTTCTTCTTGATGTAGCTACATTACCTCTCTCTCTTGTTGATGTAGCTACATTACCTCTCATTCTCTCTCTTCTTGATGTCGCTACATTACCTCGCTCTACCTCTCTTCTCTTGTTGATGTAGCTACATTACCTCTACTTCTCACACCTCTTGTCAATTTAGTTACATTACCCAATCTACTCTTGTTGATATAGCTACATTACCTCTCTTTATTGATGTAGCTACATTACCTCTCTACACCTCTCCTCTTGTTGATGTAGCTACATTACCTCGCTCTACCTCTCTTCTCTTGTTGATGTAGCTACATTACCTCTCTCTACTCTTGTTGATGTAGCTACATTACCTCTCTTATTGACGTAGCTACATTACATCTCTCTACATCTCTCTCCTCTGTTGATGTAGATACATTACCTCGCTCTACCTCTCTTCTCTTGTTGATGTTGCTCCATTACCTCTCTCGTTGATGTTGCTACATGACCTCTCATTCTCTCTCTTCTTCTTGATGTAGCTACATTACCTCTCTCTCTTGTTGATGTAGCTACATTACCTCTCATTCTCTCTCTTCTTGATGTCGCTACATTACCTCGCTCTACCTCTCTTCTCTTGTTGATGTAGCTACATTACCTCTACTTCTCACACCTCTTGTCAATTTAGTTACATTACCCAATCTACTCTTGTTGATATAGCTACATTACCTCTCTCTTATTGATGTAGCTACATTACCTCTCTACACCTCTCCTCTTGTTGATGTAGCTACATTACCTCGCTCTACCTCTCTTCTCTTGTTGATGTAGCTACATTACCTCTCTCTACTCTTGTTGATGTAGCTACATTACCTCTCTTATTGACGTAGCTACATTACATCTCTCTACATCTCTCTCCTCTGTTGATGTAGATACATTACCTCGCTCTACCTCTCTTCTCTTGTTGATGTTGCTCCATTACCTCTCTCGTTGATGTTGCTACATGACCTCTCATTCTCTCTCTTCTTCTTGATGTAGCTACATTACCTCTCTCTCTTGTTGATGTAGCTACATTACCTCTCATTCTCTCTCTTCTTGATGTCGCTACATTACCTCGCTCTACCTCTCTTCTCTTGTTGATGTAGCTACATTACCTCTACTTCTCACACCTCTTGTCAATTTAGTTACATTACCCAATCTACTCTTGTTGATATAGCTACATTACCTCTCTCTTATTGATGTAGCTACATTACCTCTCTACACCTCTCCTCTTGTTGATGTAGCTACATTACCTCGCTCTACCTCTCTTCTCTTGTTGATGTAGCTACATTACCTCTCTCTACTCTTGTTGATGTAGCTACATTACCTCTCTTATTGACGTAGCTACATTACATCTCTCTACATCTCTCTCCTCTGTTGATGTAGATACATTACCTCGCTCTACCTCTCTTCTCTTGTTGATGTTGCTCCATTACCGCTCTCGTTGATGTTGCTACATGACCTCTCATTCTCTCTCTTCTTCTTGATGTAGCTACATTACCTCTCTCTCTTGTTGATGTAGCTACATTACCTCTCATTCTCTCTCTTCTTGATGTCGATACATTACCTTGCTCTACCTCTCTTCTCTTGTTGATGTAGCTACATTACCTCTACTTCTCACACCTCTTGTCAATTTAGTTACATTACCCAATCTACTCTTGTTGATATAGCTACATTACCTCTCTCTTATTGATGTAGCTACATTACCTCTCTACACCTCTCCTCTTGTTGATGTAGCTACATTACCTCGCTCTACCTCTCTTCTCTTGTTGATGTAGCTACATTACCTCTCTCTATTTCGCACTCCTCTTGTTGATGTAGCTACATTACCTCTCATTCTCTCTCTTCTTCTTGATGTAGCTACACTACCTCTCTCTCTTGTTGATGTAGCTACATTACCTCTCTCCTCTTGTTGATGTGACTACATTACCTCTCTCCTCTTGATGTCACCACATTACCTCTCTCATCTTGTTGATGTGACTACATTACCTCTCTCTTGTTGATGTGACTACATTACCTCTCTCTTGTTGATGTGACTACATTACCTGTCTCCTCTTGTTGATGTGACTACATTACCTCTCCCCTCTTGTTGATGTGACTACATTACCTCTCTCTTGTTGATGTGACTACATTACCTCTCTCTTGTTGATGTGACTATATTACATCTCTCTTGTTGAAGTGACTACATTACCTCTCTCCTCTTGTTGAAGTGACTACATTACCTCTCTCCTCTTGTTGATGTGACTACATTACCTCTCTCCTCTTGATGGTGTGACTACATTACCTCTCTCCTCTTGTTGATGTGACTACATTACCTCTCTCCTCTTGATGCCACTACATTACCTCTCTCCTCTTGTTGTTGTGACTACATTACCTCTCTCCTCTTGATGTCACTACATTACCTCTCTCATCTTGATGCCACTGCATTACCTCTCTCCTCTTGTTGATGTGACTACATTACCTCTCTCCTCTTGTTGGTGTGACTACAATACCTCACTCCTCTTGTTGTGACTACATTACCTCTCTCCTCTTGTTGTGACTGCATTACATCTCTCCTCTTGTTGTGACTGCATTACCTCTCTCTTGTTGTGACTACATTACCTATCTCCTCTTGTTGGGACTACATTACCTATCTCCTCTTGTTGTGACTACATTACCTATCTCCTCTTGTTGTGACTGCATTACCTCTCTCTTGTTGTGACTACATTACCTATCTCTTGTTGTGACTACATTACCTCTCTACGTCTCACACCTCTTTCTCTTTCTACTCACCCTATCAGAAGTGTGGTAAGGTTTTTGGGACCAGGGAGAGTGTGTGTGTGTGTGTGTGTGTGTGTGTGTGTGTGTGTGTGTGTGTGTGTGTGTGTGTGTGTGTGTGTGTGTGTGTGTGTGTGTGTGTGTGTGTGTGTGTGTGTGTGTGTGTGTGAAAGCCTATTTGTCAGGCCCCGTCTCGCAGCAAATTCCTCAATGGGTTGAGAGGAGGAGAGGAGAGGAGAGGAGGAGAGGAGGAGAGGAGGAACGAGAGAAGGGTTGAATGAAAGAAGGAAGAGAGCTGTAAACAGGATTACATCATTGCAAGGCCTGGTCCATGAAACCACACACACCTAACATGTGTCCTCACCCACACAGGCATTTAACACGCATCACACACACACAACACACACACGGCAGGTTGTCTATTTATGACACTATACCTCTCAGATGTGACTTTCCCTCTACCCCTCCACCCCCTAACCCTCCACCACATACCCTCTACCCCCCAACCCTCCACCCCTCCACCCCTAACCCTCCACCACATACCCTCTACACCCCCAACCCTCCACCCCTCCACCCCCTAACCCTCCACCACATACCCTCTACCCCCCCAACCCTCCACCACATACCCTCTACTCCTCTGCCCCATACCCCTCTACCCCATATCCTCTAACCCTCCGCCCATATCCTCTACCTCTCCAACCCTCTACACCTCCACCCCATACCCTCCACCTCATACCCTCTACCTCGCCAACCCTCCACCCCATACCCTCTACCTCGCCAACCCTCCACCTCATACCCTCTACCTCGCCAACCCTCCACCCCATACCCTCTACCTCGCCAACACTCCACCCCATACCCTCTACGTTATTCCTCTACAGGACCAGTAACGGTGTTATTCCTCTACAGGACCAGTAACGGTGTTATTCCTCTACAGGACCAGGAATGGTGTTATTGCTCTACAGCACCAGTAATGGTGTTATTCCACAACAGGACAGTAATGGTGTTATTCCACTACTGGACAGTAATGGTGTTATTCCTCTACAGGACCAGTAATGGTGTTATTCCTCTACAGGACCAGTAATGGTGGTATTCCTCTACAGCACCAGTAATGGTGTTATTCCTCTACAGGACCAGTAATGGTGTTATTCCTCTACAGGACCAGTAATGGTGTTATTCCTATACAGGACCAGTAATGGTGTTATTCCACTACTGGACAGTAATGGTGTTATTCCTCTACAGGACCAGTAATGGTGTTATTCCTCTACAGGACCAGTAATGGCGTTATTCCACTACAGGACCAGTAATGGTGTTATTCCTCTACAGCACCAGTAATGGTGTTATTCCACTACAGGACCAGTAATGGTGTTATTCCACTACAGGACCAGTAATGGTGTTATTCCTCTACAGTACCAGTAATGGTGTTATTCCACTACAGGACCAGTAATGGAGTTATTCCACTACAGGACCAGTAATGGTGTTATTCCACTACAGGACCAGTAATGGTGTTATTCCACTACAGGACCAGTA
>NW_025745928.1:107690-162690 GCF_021184085.1 Oncorhynchus gorbuscha | reverse complement strand
GAGAGAGAGAGACAGAGAGAGAGAGAGAGAGAGAACAGAGAGACAGAGAGAGAGAACAGAGAGAGAGAGAACAGAGAGAGAGAGAGAGAGAGAGAGACATTAGATATGCGTCACATGTAGTGGCATTAGAACTGTAACATGCAATTTCACAGCAGCTAAACTAATAGAGTGGAAACTACTAGAATAACACAGCTTGATGTTTTACCTTGTGCTCTCTTCTCTAGATAGATCATTAGGTTTCCCAGATGGACTCTTGAGTGTGTGTGTGTGTGTGTGTGTGTGTGTGTGTGTGTGTGTGTGTGTGTGTGTGTGTGTGTGTGTGTGTGTGTGTGTGTGTGTGTGTGTGTGTGTGTGTGTGTGTGTGTGTGTGTGTGTGTGTGTGTGTGTGTTCGTGCGTGCGTTCGTGTGTGTGTGTGTTCGTGTGTGTGTGTGTTCGTGTGTGTGTGTGCGTGCGTAACTCACATGTAATCAGGTCTGAAGTGATGGAGAAGGGCGCAGAATGCCAGGCCGTTCCTCCAGGATGTGGTGAAGTTGGTGATCTTGACTCCGCGGTAATTCTTTGTGACCTCACGGCACCAGGCCAGCAGGGATTGGCTAGCGTTGGGCTTCCCACCAAGCACTGGGCTCGGGATAGGACTGGGCTGTAAAGAGAGGGAGAGGGGGAGAGGGAGAGAGAGAGAGGGACAGAGAGAGAGAACAATAGTGGGAAGAGGGAGTCATAGTGAGCACTTTTGACATTGATTTATCGTGTGTCCTGAGTCTGATACGACATTGAATCGTTTCTTTCATGCCAATAATGTTCAACAACAAAGTTCACAATGTCTCATTTATCTTCTCCAATTAGTTTTTTAAATTAGGGGGCTGGATGGGCACATTGACTGACAGACACACACACACACACACACACACACACACACACACACACACACACACACACACACACACACACACACACACACACACACACACACACACACACACACACACACACACACACACACACACACACACAGTAATGAGGGGTCAGACTTAAAGCTGCGTATGACCGTGGATAATGTAAACATATTATTAATTAGCTCCGCCCTTTGAAGTCTTATCGGAACCCGGCTTAACCAATGGGAGGGTCCCGTAGCCCAGACGCCAAATCCCAACAAATCCACTCCCATCTGTCCGTCTCACCAGAACCAATGGAGCTCTAACTTTTCTAACTTGTTATGAATGGCGAGGCGAGGGGGGGTGTTATATCAGTAATGTTCATTTGGCTCTGAGTTTTCACCCAAACAAAACACTGACACACAAATAACACTGGTATATAAACAGTGTTCACTAACCCTGGTCCTGGGGAGATGCAGGACAGTGCAGGGTTTTGCTCTCGCCTAGCACTAAGACACTAGAGTCCATAGAACCTTGATCAGATGAAGCTGGTATCTTCTGATGCAACATTTTGTCAAAGACCTGTTTTTCTACTTAACCAGAGTCAGACTGACTCACGGATACCATTTGTATGTCTTTGTGTGCAGTTTGAAGGAGGTTGAACGTCATTTCCGGAGCCATTGCTAACTAGCGTTAGCGCAATGACTTGAAGTCTACAGGAACAGCTAGCACTATTCCTTTAAGTTCCTCGTGAGAGGTCTATGGTGGCTGGCAGTGGTGGCAGTCCATCTGGACAGAAACAGGCCTCCATATCGCTACAATGGCTGAACTACCCCCTCTATTGGCCAGCCTGGAATATTGCTGGAGCGAGAGGGAGAGAGATGGAGGAAGAGAGAGGGAAAAGGAATGGGGTGGAGGACGAGATGGAGGAGACAGGGAAGAGGGGGAGGGAGAGAGAGGGAGAAGGAAAGGGGTGGAGGACGAGATGGAGGAGACAGAGAAGAGGGGTAGGAAGAGAGAGGGAGAAGGAAAGGGGTGGAGGACGAGATGGAGGAGACAGGGAAGAGGGGAGGAAGAGAGAGGGAGAAGGAAAGGGGTGGAGGACGAGATGGAGGAGACAGAGAAGAGGGGAGGAAGAGAGAGGGAGAAGGAAAGGGGTGGAGGACGAGATGGAGGAGACAGGGAAGAGGGGGAGGAAGAGGGAGAAGGAAAGGGGTGGAGGACGAGATGGAGGAGACAGAGAAGAGGGGGAGGAAGAGAGAGGGAGAAGGAAAGGGGTGGAGGACGAGATGGAGGAGACAGGGAAGAGGGGAAGGGGATTTGAGATGTCTGACAAGGGAGAAGTTAGGTGATTATGAGAGCTCTGTATAAACACGGCCTCAGGCCGTGAGCGGGGAGAGGGGAGAGAGGAAGGAAGGGGGAGAGGGAGAGAGGAAGGAAGGGGGAGAGGGAGAGAGGAAGGAAGGGGGAGAGGGAGAGAGGAAGGAAGGGGGAGAGGGAGAGAGGAAGGAAGGGGGAGAGGGAGAGAGGAAGGAAGGGGAGAGGGAGAGAGGAAGGAAGGGGGAGAGGGAGAGAGGAAGGAAGGGGAGAGGGAGAGAGGAAGGAAGGGGGAGAGGGAGAGAGAGAGCGAGAGAGAGAAACACACTAAATGAGAACTAAACATCTCCTAAATTAAACACTTCTTAAGGCTAGGCCCAATCTTCACAATTTCCACCTGAATGACATGGCCAAAGTATATGCTTTGGGCATGTCAGGATATGCATATAATTGGTACCATTGGAAAGAAAACACTTTGTTTTCAGTTTGTAGAAATGTTAAAATAATCTAGGAGAATATAACACAATAGATATGGTAGGATAATATAACACAATAGATATGTAAAAACGCCAGGGTAATCCCGGGACCACCCATAGTAGAATGTATGCACACATGACTGTAAGTCGCTTTGGATAAAAGCGTCTGCTAAATGGCATATATTATTATATTATTATTATATGCTAGGAGAATATAACACAATAGATATGCTAGGAGAATATAACACAATAGATATGGTAGGAGAATATAACACAATAGATATGGTAGGAGAATATAACACAATAGATATGGTAGGAGAATATAACACAATAGATATGGTAGGAGAATATAACACAATAGATATGGTAGGAGAATATAACACAATAGATATGGTAGGAGAATATAACACAATAGATATGGTAGGAGAATATAACACAATAGATATGGTAGGAGAATATAACACAATAGATATGCTAGGAGAAAATCCAAAGAAAATGTTTTTTTTTTCAGAGACCGTGCTCTTAAAATGGCAAGTATAAGGGCACGGTCAATTCTAGCTCCCAGGATGCAATTCCTATGGCTACCACAGGGTGTCAGCAGTCTATGTTCAAGGTTCAAGGCTTGTAAATTCCAAAACAAATAAGAAATATCAGTTTTAGTTCAGGGACACAGTCTTGGAAATTCGTGTATGGACGCGACATGAAGACATTACATACCTGCTAAAATCTATTGAACATACTTCATTCCGTAAGAAATATTATAGTTTGATGACATTTTAGGGTGTCTGAGGGGTAAATAGAAACGTATTTTGACTTTGAAACAAAGTTTAGGGGTAGATTTTCAGATTCCTTTCTCTGCATGTTGAACGAGTGGATTACACAAATCGATGGCGCCAACTAAACAGACTTTTTTGGGATATAAAGAAGGATTTTATCTAACAAAACGCCACTACATGTTATTGCTGTGACCCTTTGGATGACAAATCAGAGCAAGATTATCAAAAAGTAAGTGAATATTTAATCGCTATTTGTGAATTTCTGAAATCTGTGCTGGTCGAAAAATACTTTGATGTGGGGCACCGTCCTCAAACAATCGCATGGCATGTTTTCACTTTAATAGCTACTGTAAATCGGACAATGCAGTTAGATTAACAAGAATTTAAGCTTTCAACCGATATAATACACTTGTATGTACCTAAATGTTTAATATCCATCATTTTTATGATTATTTATTTGAATTGCCTCCAGTTTCACAGGAAGTTGTCCCACTATTAAATTGTTTTAATTTTAATTGTACCTTTATTTTACTAGGGAAGTCAGTTAAGAACAAATTCTTATTTTCAATGACGGCCTAGGAACAGTGGGTTAACTGCCTGTTCAGGGGCAGAACGATAGATTTGTACCTTGTCAGCTCAGGGATTCGAACTTGCAACCTTTCGGTTACTACGCTCTAACCACTAGGCTACCCTGCCGCCCCGTGGGATGCCTAGCCCTAAGAGGACTTCAGCGTTTCCCAGCCAGAGGGTTAGGGGGTCCTTCAGTATGGCCAGAGGGTTAGGGGGTCCTTCAGCATGGCCACAGGGTTAGGGGGTCCTTCAGCATGGCCAGAGGGTTAGGGGTCCTTCAGCATGACCACAGGGTTAGGGGTCCTTCAGCATGGCCACAGGGTTAGGGGTCCTTCAGCAAGGCCACAGGGTTAGGGGTCCTTCAGCATGGCCACAGGGTTAGGGGTCCTTCAGTATAGCCAGAGGGTTAGGGGTCCTTCAGCATGGCCACAGGGTTAGGGGTCCTTCAGCATGGCCAGAGGGTTAGGGGTCCTTCAGCATGGCCACAGGGTTAGGGGGTCCTTCAGTATGGCCACAGGGTTAGGGGTCCTTCAGCATGGCCAGAGGGTTAGGGGTCCTTCAGCATGGCCACAGGGTTAGGGGTCCTTCAGCATGGCCACAGGGTTAGGGGTCCTTCAGCATGGCCAGAGGGTTAGGGGGTCCTTCAGCATGGCCACAGGGTTAGGGGTCCTTCAGTATGGCCACAGGGTTAGGGGGTCCTTCAGCATGGCCAGAGGGTTAGGGGTCCTTCAGCATGGCCAGAGGGTTAGGGGTCCTTCAGCATGGCCACAGGGTTAGGGGTCCTTCAGCATGGCCACAGGGTTAGGGGTCCTTCAGTATGGCCACAGGGTTAGGGGGTCCTTCAGTATAGCCACAGGGTTAGGGGTCCTTCAGCATGGCCACAGGGTTAGGGGGTCCTTCAGCATGGCCACAGGGTTAGGGGGTCCCTCAGTATAGCCAGAGGGTTAGGGGGTCCTTCTGTATAGCCAGAGGGTTAGGGGGTCCCTCAGTATAGCCAGAGGGTTAGGGGGTCCTTCTGTATAGCCAGAGGGTTAGGGGGTCCTTCAGCATGGCCACAGGGTTAGGGGGTCCTTCAGCATGGCCAGAGGGTTAGGGGGTCCTTCAGTGTTTTCTGTGTTATGATCATGCTGTTTAATCAGCTTCTTGATATGCCACACCTGTCAGGTGGATGGATTATCTTGGCAAAGGAGAAATGCTCACTAACAGGGATGCAAACAAATTAGTGTACAAAGTTTGAGAGAAATAAGCTTTTTGTGCGAATTAAACACTTCTGGGATCTTTTATTTCAGCTCATGAAACATGTTTATATTTTAGTTGAGTCTCCATTTCGTCTTTGAACAACACTGGGAAAGGATTGAAGGCATTCTGTTGTACAGCTGACGAGGAATCCCCCTGGTCACTTTCACAACGTTGAGATGCTGTTCCACCCAGTTGTAAAGTACCTTCAGAAAGTATTCAGACCCCTGGACTTATTACCCACGTTGCCGTGTTCCAACCCAAATTCAAAATGGGTTAAATAGATGCTCTTCTCATCCATCTACATCCCATAATGACAAATATTTTATTTTCTATAGAAATGTTTGCAAATGTATTAAAAATGAAATAATGAAATATCTCATTTACATAAGTATTCACACCCCTAAGTCAATATATGTTAGAATCACCTTTGGCAGCGGTTACAGTTGAGAGTCTCTAAGAGCTTTGCCCACCTGGATTGTGCAACATTTGGCTATTTATTCTTCTCAAAAAATCTTCAAAATCTGTCAAGTTGGTTGTTGATCATTGCTACACAACTATTTTCAGGTCTTGACATAGATGTTCAAGTAGATTGAAGTCAAAACTGTAACTCGGCCACTCAGGAACATTCACTGTCTTCTTGGTAAGCAACTCCAGTGTAGATTTGGCCTTGTGTTTTAGGTTATTGTCTTGCTGAAAGGTGAGTTGATCTCCCAGTGTTTGGTGAGGAGTCGACTGAACCAGGTTTCCCTCTAGAGTTTGGTCTGTGCTTAGCTACATTCTGTTTATTTTTTATCCTGAAAAACTCCCCAGTCCTTAACGATTACAAGCTTTACCCATAACATGATGCAGCCACCACTATGCTAGAACATATGGAGAGTGGTACTCAGTAATGTGTTGTATTTGTCCCAAACATAACACTTTGAATTCAGGACAAAAGAGTTCATTACTTTGCCACATTTTTTTGCAGTATTACTTCTGTGCCTTGTTGCAAACAGGATTTTAAAAATATATATTTTTTTATTTTACCTTTATTTAACTAGGCAAGTCAGTTAAGAACAAATTCTTATTTTCAATGACGGCCTAGGAACAGTGGGTTAACTGCCTGTTCAGGGGCAGAACGACAGATTTGTACCTTGTCAGCACGGGGATTTGAACTTGCAACCTTTAGGTTACTAGTTCAACACTCTAACCACTAGGCTACCCTGCCTAGGATGCATGTTTTGGAATATTTAAAAACATTTCTGTACAGGCTTGTTTTCACTCCGTTATTTAGTTTAGTATTGTGGAGTAGCTACGTTGTTGATCCATCCTCAGTTTTCTCCCATCACAGCCAATAAACTCTGTAACTGTTTTAAAGTCACCATTGGCCTCATGGTGAAATCCCTGAGAGGTTTCCTTCCTCTCCGGCAACTGAGTTAGGAAGGATGCCTGTATCTTTATAGTGACTGGGTGTATTGGTACACCATCCAAAATGTAATTAATAACTTCACCATGCTCAATTGAATATTTGATAATAATTCCACTTTATCATAAAACATCTACATTTAATCCATTTTAAATTCAGGCTGGAAAACAACATGTGGAAAAGGTCAAGGGGTGTGAATAGTTCTGAAGGCCACTGTAAGTACTGTATTATAAACTGGGTGGTTGGAGCCCTGAATGTTGATTAGCTGACAGCCGTGGTATATCAGACCGTATTACCTCGGGTATGACAAAACATTTATTTTTACTGCTCTTAATTACGTTGGGAACCAGTTTATAATAGCAATAAGGCAACTCTGGGGGGTGTGGCATATGGCCACGATATCACGGCTAAAGGCTGTATCCAGGCACTCCACGTTGTGTCGTGCAAAGGAACCCCTAGGTCTGTCCTGGGTGGCTGTTCAAAGAGACTGTCTAACTGTCTAACTGAACCCGTGGTTCCTGTAACCCAGAGAATCAGACTTGAGGGGGACTTGAACCCGTGGTTCCTGTAACCCAGAGAATCAGACTTGAGGGGGACTTGAACCTGTGATTCCTGTAACCCAGATAATCAGACTTGAGGGGGACTCGAACCCGTGGTTCCTGTAACCCAGAGAATCAGACTTGAGGGGGACTCGAACCCGTGGTTCCTGTAACCCAGAGAATCAGACTTGAGGGGGACTCGAACCCGTGGTTCCTGTAACCCAGAGAATCAGACTTGAGGGGGACTCGAACCCGTGGTTCCTGTAACCCAGAGAATCAGACTTGAGGGGGACTCGAACCCGTGGTTCCTGTAACCCAGAGAATCAGACTTGAGGGGGACTCGAACCCGTGGTTCCTGTAACCCAGAGAATCAGAGTTAAGAGCCTTAGCGCTGCTGAACGCCACTTGGCAGTGATGTCACCCGTTTGACTTCTTTTCTACTATGTACCTCTTGTATAGACGTCCTTTATTCGCTAAAAGCACATGGACTGTGTGTTAAACGGATAAGCAACAGCTTGTCATATGTGAGAAAACATGCATTTAGAATTTGTTCAACCTTCAGTAGCTCGTAGCTTAGTCAAGGACCCATCATGCAGCATATCGGTAGTTGTGACAGACCCAAGTGGAACAAAAGTAAACCTCCACTTTGGGATGTTTATAAAATTCCTCTGGTGGCCGAGTTGAACCATTTCAAGAAATTATTTGTTGATTTGTGGAGAAAAAGAGTTGGAAGATATTTGATAGGCTGATGAGGAAGATGTTACAGGAAATAATGACTGCCCCCTGGGGAGGTTAGCATAGGGCTAACGTGTGGCAGGTTACCTGATGGGGAGGTTAGCATAGGGCTAATGTGTGGCAGGTTACCTGATGGGGAGGTTAGCATAGGGCTAACGTGTGGCAGGTTACCTGATGGGGAGGTTAGCATAGGGCTAACGTGTGGCAGGTTACCTGATGGGGAGGTTAGCATAGGGCTAACGTGTGGCAGGTTACCTGATGGGGAGGTTAGCATAGGGCTAACGTGTGGCAGGTTACCTGATGGGGAGGTTAGCATAGGGCTAACGTGTGGCAGGTTACCTGATGGGGAGGTTAGCATAGGGCTAACGTGTGGCAGGTTACCTGATGGGGAGGTTAGCACAGGGCTAACACGTGATACGACATCAACGACTTCAATTGGCTGATGCCTGAACGTAACCTTAAACTTGTTATAATGTTGGTAAGTATGACCCCTGTATGTCTGCTGTAGAGGAACAGAGGAATTGGTTGGTAAGCTGGTAAGTATGACCCCTGTATGACCCCTGTATGTCTGCTGCAGAGGAACAGAGGAATTGGTTGGTAAGCTGGTAAGTATGACCCCTGTATGACCCCTGTATGTCTGCTGCAGAGGAACAGAGGAATTGGTTGGTAAGCTGGTAAGTATGACCCCTGTATGACCCCTGTATGTCTGCTGCAGAGGAACAACAGAGAAGCAGGACAAAATGAGTTTTTGGTGCTACAGTGGCAAGACAAAGTATGTGAACCCACTGGAATGACCTGGATTTCTGCATAACTTGTCCATCAAATGTGATCTGATCTTCATCTTAGTCACTACAACAGACAAACACAGTCTGCTTAAACTAATAACACACCAAGTATTGTATGTTTCTTGTCTATATTGAATACATCATTTAAACATTCACAGTGTAGGTTGGATAAAGTATATGACCTCTCCAAGGCCAATGACTTCTCCAAAAGGTAATTGGAGTCAGGAGTCAGCTAACCTGGAGTCCAATCAATGAGACCAGATTGGAGATGTTGGTTAGAGCAGCCCTGCCCTTTAAAAAAACGTTTTCTATTCACAAGAAGCATTGCCTGATGTGAACCATGTCTCGAACAAGAGAGATCTCAGAAGTATCACTAAAAGCCTTGATGTTCATCAGTCCACGGTAAGACAAATTGTCTATAAATGGAGAAAGTTCAGCACTGTTGCTACTCTCCCTAGGAGTGGCCGTCCTGCAAAGATGACTGCAAGAGCACAGCGCAGAATGATCAATGAGGTTAAGAAGAATCCTAGAGTGTCAGCTAAAGACTTACAGAAATCTCTGGAACATGCTAACATCTCTGTTGACGAGTCTACGATACATAAAAACATGGGAGGACACCACGGAAGAAGCCACTGCTGTCCAATAAAAACATTGCTGCACCGCTGAAGTTTGCAAAAGAGCACCTGGATGTTCCACAGCGCTACTGGCAAAATATTCTGTGGACAGATGAAACTACAGTGGAGTTGTTTGGAAGGAACACACACCACTATGTGTGGAGAACAAAAAGGCACAGCACATCAACATCAAAACCTCATCCCAACTGTAAAGTCTGGTGGAGGGAGCATCATGGTTTGGGGCTGCATTGCTGCCTCGGGGCCTGGACACCTCCCAACTGTAAAGTTTGGTGGAGGGAGCATCATGGTTTGGAGCTGCTTTGCTGCCTCAGAACCTGGACAGCTTGCTATCTTTGACAGAAAAATGAATTCCCAAGTTTATCAAGACATTTTGCAGGAGAATGTAAGGCTATCTGTCCGCCAATTGAAGCTCAACAGAAGTTGGGTGATGCAACAGGACAACGACCCAAAACACAGAAGTAAATCAACAACAGAATGGCTTCAACAGAAGAAAATACACCTTAAGGAGTCCTGACCTTCTGGAGTGGCCCAGTCAGAGTCCTGACCTTCTGGAGTGGCCCAGTCAGAGTCCTGATCTTCTGGAGTGGCCCAGTCAGAGTCCTGATCTTCTGGAGTGGCCCAGTCAGAGTCCTGACCTTCTGGAGTGGCCCAGTCAGAGTCCTGACCTTCTGGAGTGGCCCAGTCAGAGTCCTGACCTTCTGGAGTGGCCCAGTCAGAGTCCTGACCTTCTGGAGTGGCCCAGTCAGAGTCCTGACCTTCTGGAGTGGCCCAGTCAGAGTCCTGACCTTCTGGAGTGGCCCAGTCAGAGTCCTGACCTTCTGGAGTGGCCCAGTCAGAGTCCTGACCTTCTGGAGTGGCCCAGTCAGAGTCCTGACCTTCTGGAGTGGCCCAGTTAGAGTCCTGACCTTCTGGAGTGACCCAGTCAGAGTCCTGACCTTCTGGAGTGGCCCAGTCAGAGTCCTGACCTTCTGGAGTGGCCCAGTCAGAGTCCTGACCTTCTGGAGTGGCCCAGTCAGAGTCCTGACCTTCTGGAGTGGCCCAGTTAGAGTCCTGACCTTCTGGAGTGGCCCAGTCAGAGTCCTGACCTTCTGGAGTGGCCCAGTCAGAGTCCTGACCTTCTGGAGTGGCCCAGTCAGAGTCCTGACCTTCTGGAGTGGCCCAGTCAGAGTCCTGACCTTCTGGAGCGGCCCAGTCAGAGTCCTGACCTCAACCTGAGTGACCCAGTCAGAGTCCTGACCTTCTGGAGTGACCCAGTCAGAGTCCTGACCTCAACCTGAGTGACCCAGTCAGAGTCCTGACCTCAACCTGAGTGGCCCAGTCAGAGTCCTGACCTTCTGGAGTGACCCAGTCAGAGTCCTGACCTTCTGGAGTGACCCAGTCAGAGTCCTGACCTCAACCTGAGTGACCCAGTCAGAGTCCTGACCTCAACCTGAGTGGCCCAGTCAGAGTCCTGACCTCAACCTGATTGACATGCTGAGACATGACCTCAAGAGAGCAGTTCACACCAGACATCCCAAGAATATTGCTGAACTGAAACAGTTTTGTAAAGAAGAATGGTCCAACATTCCTCCTGACCGTTGTGCAGGTCTGATCCACAACTACAGAAAACGTCTGGTTGAGGTTATTGCTGCCAAAGGAGGGTCAACTAGTTATTAAATCCAAGGGTTCACAAACTTTTCCCACCCTGCACTGTGAATGTTTACACGGTGTGCTCAATAAAGACATGAAAACATATAATTGTTTGTGTTTTATTAGTTTAAGCAGACTGTGTTTTGTCTATTGTTGTGACTTAGATGAAGATCAGAAATCCAGGTATTTCCAAAGGGTTCACATACTTTCCCTAGCCACTGTAAGTGCTCAAAACATGTTGGCTCGCTATTTAAAACATTTCAAAAGAGGATGGAGAACATGTTGGCTCGCTATTTAAAACATTTCAAAAGAGGATAGAGAACAAGCTATAGGAGGAGGAACACTGCCGTTTAGAGCAGCTACAGGCCATGGACGCTAGCTACAGGCCACGGACGCTAGCTACAGGACGCTTGCTACAGGCCACGGACGCTAGCTACAGGCCACGGACGCTAGCTACAGGACGCTAGCTACAGGCCACGGACGCTTGCTACAGACCACGGACGCTAGCTACAGGCCACGAACGCTAGCTACAGGACGCTAGCTACAGACCACGGACGCTAGCTACAGACCACGGACGCTAGCTACAGGCCACGGACGCTAGCTACAGGACGCTAGCTACAGGCCACGGACGCTAGCTACAGGCCACGAACGCTAGCTACAGGCCACGGACGCTAGCTACAGGCCACGAACGCTAGCTACAGGCCACGGACGCTAGCTACAGGCCACGAACGCTAGCTACAGGCCACAGACGCTAGCTACAGGCCACGAACGCTAGCTACAGGCCACGGACGCTAGCTACAGGCCACGGACGCTAACTACAGGCCACGAACGCTAGCTACAGGCCACGGACGCTAGCTGATGTGTCTATAGCATTTTCTTCTATACCTGGAGTCTCAGTATGTGTTTGTGCGTGTCTGCGTGAAAGCTTGTTCTGCAGCGTCAAGGGAAACCAAGGTGAAACAGTTTACAGGGAAACTCTCATGGCACCTTGTTACCTCAGTGTCTCCTTCAAGCTCTTTCTCTCAGTGCAGAGAGGCAGGGAGAGCCGGAGGGGCAGGGAGAGCCGGAGGGGCAGGGAGACACTTGACATTTCCGGCTCGTCTTTAAAGAGCACCTTAACCTTTCCCAACATCCATACAACCACACGTTTTAGACGGCCCAAACAATGCCTGATGGGCCACTCAGAACAGGAATAAATAAGAGAAAACAACAAGCATAGCAAGATGATAGGGAGCGTGACAATAAGTCATTTAATAAATTAGGTGGAAATATTAATTTGAGGGGAAATAGTTTGAAGGAGATTAGCTGGAGTCCACTTGACTAGACTAATGTTTATGACAGCGTAGTAATCCTTCTACTATTTTAACAACTCCATGAATGTGGTTTCTCACACCTCAGCAGTGTGTGTTTGTGTAATTAATGTAAACTAAAGTCATTCACACACCCCCTTCCCCCTCCGCCCCAATATCTCTCTCTGTCAGGCAGTCAGTTGATCAGGCAGGAGGGCAGGCAGTCAGTTGATCAGGCAGACAGACAGTCAGTTGATCAGGCAGACAGACAGTCAGTCGATCAGGCAGACAGACAGTCAGTCGATCAGGCAGACAGACAGTCAGTCGATCAGGCAGACAGACAGTCAGTCGATCAGGCAGACAGACAGTTAGTCGATCAGTCAGACAGTTAGTCGATCAGGCAGACAGACAGAGACAGACAGTCAGTCAGGCAGACAGGCAGGCAGTCAGCTTCCTCCTGAGGCCCTCTTTCTCCTTTCAAGTGATGTTAAAGTAGCTGTGTAATTTCAGGTCCATAATTACCTGGGATTAGAGACCAGGTGGTATTAAAGCAACTACAACACAACACTCTAGCAGAGAGACACACACACTCTAGCAGAGACACACACACACTCTAGCAGAGACACACACACACTCTAGCAGAGACACACACACACTCTAGCAGAGACACACACACACTCTAGCAGAGACACACACACACTCTAGCAGAGACACACACACTCTAGCAGAGAGACACACACACTCTAGCAGAGAGACACACACACTCTAGCAGAGAGACACACACACTCTAGCAGAGACACACACACACTCTAGCAGAGACACACACACACTCTAGCAGAGACACACACACACTCTAGCAGAGACACACACACACTCTAGCAGAGACACACACACACTCTAGCAGAGACACACACACACACTCTAGCAGAGACACACACACACACTCTAGCAGAGACACACACACACTCTAGCAGAGACACACACACACACTCTAGCAGAGACACACACACACTCTAGCAGAGAGACACACAACACACACTCTAGCAGAGAGACACACACACACACTAGCAGAGAGACACACACACTCTAGCAGAGACACACACACACACTCTAGCAGAGACACACACACACTCTAGCAGAGAGACACACAACACACACTCTAGCAGAGAGACACACACACTCTAGCAGAGAGAGACACACACACACTCTAGCAGAGAGAGACACACACACACTCTAGCAGAGAGAGACACACACACTCTAGCAGAGAGAGACACACACACTCTAGCAGAGAGAGACACACACACTCTAGCAGAGAGACACACACACACTCTAGCAGAGAGAGACACACACACTCTAGCAGAGAGAGACACACACACTCTAGCAGAGAGAGACACACACACACTCTAGCAGAGAGAGACACACACTCTAGCAGAGAGAGACACACACACAACACTCTAGCAGAGAGAGACACACACACAACACTCTAGCAGAGAGAAACACACACTCTAGCAGAGAGACACACACACTCTAGCAGAGAGACACACACACTCTAGCAGAGACACACACACACTCTAGCAGAGACACACACACACTCTAGCAGAGACACACACACACTCTAGCAGAGACACACACACACTCTAGCAGAGACACACACACACTCTAGCAGAGAGAGACACACACTCTAGCAGAGAGAGACACACACACAACACTCTAGCAGAGAGAGACACACACTCTAGCAGAGAGACACACACACTCTAGCAGAGACACACACACACTCTAGCAGAGACACACACACACTCTAGCAGAGACACACACACACTCTAGCAGAGACACACACACACTCTAGCAGAGACACACACACACTCTAGCAGAGACACACACACACTCTAGCAGAGACACACACACACTCTAGCAGAGACACACACACACTCTAGCAGAGACACACACACACACTCTAGCAGAGACACACACACACTCTAGCAGAGACACACACACACTCTAGCAGAGACACACACACACACTCTAGCAGAGACACACACACACTCTAGCAGAGGGACACACAACACACACTCTAGCAGATAGACACACACACACACTAGCAGAGAGACACACACACTCTAGCAGAGACACACACACACACTCTAGCAGAGACACACACACACTCTAGCAGAGAGACACACAACACACACTCTAGCAGAGAGACACACACACTCTAGCAGAGAGACACACACACTCTAGCAGAGAGACACACACACTCTAGCAGAGAGACACACACACTCTAGCAGAGAGAGACACACACACTCTAGCAGAGAGAGACACACACACACTCTAGCAGAGAGAGACACACACACTCTAGCAGAGAGAGACACACACACTCTAGCAGAGAGAGACACACACACTCTAGCAGAGAGACACACACTCTAGCAGAGAGAGACACACACACTCTAGCAGAGAGAGACACACACACACTCTAGCAGAGAGACACACACTCACTCTAGCAGAGAGAGACACACACACAACACTCTAGCAGAGAGAGACACACACACAACACTCTAGCAGAGAGAGACACACACTCTAGCAGAGAGACACACACACACAACACTCTAGCAGAGAGAGACACACACACAACACTCTAGCAGAGAGAGACACACACACAACACTCTAGCAGAGAGACACACACACAACACTCTAGCAGAGAGAGACACACACACAACACTCTAGCAGAGAGACACACACACACTCTAGCAGAGAGAGACACACACACACTCTAGCAGAGAGAGACACACACACACTCTAGCAGAGAGAGACACACACACACTCTAGCAGAGAGAGACACACACTCTCTAGCAGAGAGAGACACACACTCTCTAGCAGAGAGAGACACACACTCTCTAGCAGAGAGAGACACACACACACTCTAGCAGAGAGAAACACACACACACACTCTAGCAGAGAGAGACACACACACACACACTCTAGCAGAGAGAGACACACACACACTACCAGAGAGAGACACACACACTCTAGCAGAGAGAGACACACACACACTCTACCAGAGAGACACACACACACACACTCTAGCAGAGAGAGACACACACACACTACCAGAGAGAGACACACACACACTACCAGAGAGAGACACACACACTCTAGCAGAGAGAGACACACACACACTACCAGAGAGAGACACACACACACTACCAGAGAGAGACACACACACACTACCAGAGAGAGACACACACACTCTAGCAGAGAGAGACACACACACTCTAGCAGAGAGACACACACACACTCTAGCAGAGAGACACACACACACTCTAGCAGAGAGAGACACACACACACTACCAGAGAGAGACACACACACTCTAGCAGAGAGACACACACACTCTAGCAGAGAGACACACACACACTCTAGCAGAGAGAGACACACACTCTAGCAGAGAGAGACACACACACACTCTAGCAGAGAGACACACACACACACTCTAGCAGAGAGACACACACACACTCTAGCAGAGAGAGACACACACACTCTAGCAGAGAGAGACACACACTCTAGCAGAGAGACACACACACTCTAGCAGAGAGACACACACACACACTCTACCAGAGAGACACACACACACTCTAGCAGAGAGACACACACACACACTCTAGCAGAGACACACACACACACACTAGCAGAGAGAGACACACACACTCTAGCAGAGAGAGACACACACACACACTCTAGCAGAGAGAGACACACACACACTCTAGCAGAGAGAGACACACACACACACTCTAGCAGAGAGAGACACACACACTCTAGCAGAGAGAGACACACACACTCTAGCAGAGAGAGACACACACACTCTAGCAGAGAGACACACACACTCTAGCAGAGAGACACACACACACACACTCTACCAGAGAGACACACACACACTCTAGCAGAGAGACACACACACACACTCTACCAGAGACACACACACACACTCTAGCAGAGACACACACACACACTCTAGCAGAGAGACACACAACACACACTCTAGCAGAGACACACACACACTCTAGCAGAGACACACACACACTCTAGCAGAGACACACACACACTCTAGCAGAGAGAGACACACACTCTAGCAGAGAGACACACACACACAACACTCTAGCAGAGAGAGACACACACACAACACTCTAGCAGAGAGACACACACACAACACTCTAGCAGAGAGACACACAACACACACTCTAGCAGAGAGACACATACACAACACTCTAGCAGAGAGACACACACACAACACTCTAGCAGAGAGACACACAACACACACTCTAGCAGAGAGACACACACACTCTAGCAGAGACACACACACACTCTAGCAGAGACACACACACACTCTAGCAGAGACACACACACACTCTAGCAGAGACACACACACACTCTAGCAGAGACACACACACACTCTAGCAGAGACACACACACACTCTAGCAGAGACACACACACTCTAGCAGAGACACACACACACACTCTAGCAGAGACACACACACACACTCTAGCAGAGACACACACACACTCTAGCAGAGACACACACACACTCTAGCAGAGACACACACACACACTCTAGCAGAGACACACACACACTCTAGCAGAGGGACACACAACACACACTCTAGCAGATAGACACACACACACACTAGCAGAGAGACACACACACTCTAGCAGAGACACACACACACACTCTAGCAGAGACACACACACACTCTAGCAGAGAGACACACAACACACACTCTAGCAGAGAGACACACACACTCTAGCAGAGAGACACACACACTCTAGCAGAGAGACACACACACTCTAGCAGAGAGAGACACACACACTCTAGCAGAGAGAGACACACACACACTCTAGCAGAGAGAGACACACACTCTAGCAGAGAGAGACACACACACTCTAGCAGAGAGAGACACACACTCTAGCAGAGAGACACTCTAGCAGAGAGAGACACACACACTCTAGCAGAGAGAGACACACACACACTCTAGCAGAGAGACACACACTCACTCTAGCAGAGAGAGACACACACACAACACTCTAGCAGAGAGAGACACACACACAACACTCTAGCAGAGAGAGACACACACTCTAGCAGAGAGACACACACACACAACACTCTAGCAGAGAGAGACACACACACAACACTCTAGCAGAGAGAGACACACACACAACACTCTAGCAGAGAGACACACACACAACACTCTAGCAGAGAGAGACACACACACAACACTCTAGCAGAGAGACACACACACACTCTAGCAGAGAGAGACACACACACACTCTAGCAGAGAGAGACACACACACACTCTAGCAGAGAGAGACACACACTCTCTAGCAGAGAGAGACACACACTCTCTAGCAGAGAGAGACACACACTCTCTAGCAGAGAGAGACACACACACACTCTAGCAGAGAGACACACACACACACACTCTAGCAGAGAGAGACACACACACACACACTCTAGCAGAGAGAGACACACACACACACACTCTAGCAGAGAGAGACACACACACACTACCAGAGAGAGACACACACACTCTAGCAGAGAGAGACACACACACACTCTACCAGAGAGACACACACACACACACTCTAGCAGAGAGAGACACACACACACTACCAGAGAGAGACACACACACTCTAGCAGAGAGAGACACACACACACTACCAGAGAGAGACACACACACACTACCAGAGAGAGACACACACACACTACCAGAGAGAGACACACACACACTACCAGAGAGAGACACACACACTCTAGCAGAGAGAGACACACACACTCTAGCAGAGAGACACACACACACTCTAGCAGAGAGACACACACACACTCTAGCAGAGAGACACACACACACTCTAGCAGAGAGAGACACACACACTCTAGCAGAGAGAGACACACACACACTACCAGAGAGAGACACACACACTCTAGCAGAGAGAGACACACACACTCTAGCAGAGAGACACACACACACTCTAGCAGAGAGAGACACACACACTCTAGCAGAGAGAGACACACACACACTCTAGCAGAGAGACACACACACACACTCTAGCAGAGAGACACACACACACTCTAGCAGAGAGAGACACACACACTCTAGCAGAGAGAGACACACACTCTAGCAGAGAGACACACACACTCTAGCAGAGAGACACACACACACACTCTACCAGAGAGACACACACACTCTAGCAGAGAGACACACACACACTCTAGCAGAGAGACACACACACACACTCTAGCAGAGAGACACACACACACACTCTAGCAGAGAGAGACACACACTCTAGCAGAGAGAGACACACACACACACTCTAGCAGAGAGAGACACACACACACTCTAGCAGAGAGAGACACACACACACTCTAGCAGAGAGAGACACACACACTCTAGCAGAGAGAGACACACACACTCTAGCAGAGAGAGACACACTCTAGCAGAGAGACACACACACTCTAGCAGAGAGACACACACACACACACTCTACCAGAGAGACACACACACACTCTAGCAGAGAGACACACACACACACTCTAGCAGAGACACACACACACACTCTAGCAGAGACACACACACACACTCTAGCAGAGACACACACACACTCTAGCAGAGACACACACACACTCTAGCAGAGACACACACACACACTCTAGCAGAGACACACACACACTCTAGCAGAGGGACACACAACACACACTCTAGCAGATAGACACACACACACACTAGCAGAGAGACACACACACTCTAGCAGAGACACACACACACACTCTAGCAGAGACACACACACACTCTAGCAGAGAGACACACAACACACACTCTAGCAGAGAGACACACACACTCTAGCAGAGAGACACACACACTCTAGCAGAGAGAGACACACACACTCTAGCAGAGAGAGACACACACACACTCTAGCAGAGAGAGACACACACACACTCTAGCAGAGAGAGACACACACACTCTAGCAGAGAGAGACACACACACTCTAGCAGAGAGACACACACACACTCTAGCAGAGAGACACACACTCTAGCAGAGAGAGACACACACACTCTAGCAGAGAGAGACACACACACACTCTAGCAGAGAGACACACACTCACTCTAGCAGAGAGAGACACACACACAACACTCTAGCAGAGAGAGACACACACACAACACTCTAGCAGAGAGAGACACACACTCTAGCAGAGAGACACACACACACAACACTCTAGCAGAGAGAGACACACACACAACACTCTAGCAGAGAGAGACACACACACAACACTCTAGCAGAGAGACACACACACAAAACTCTAGCAGAGAGAGACACACACACAACACTCTAGCAGAGAGACACACACACACTCTAGCAGAGAGAGACACACACACACTCTAGCAGAGAGAGACACACACACACTCTAGCAGAGAGAGACACACACTCTCTAGCAGAGAGAGACACACACTCTCTAGCAGAGAGAGACACACACACACTCTCTAGCAGAGAGAGACACACACACACTCTAGCAGAGAGACACACACACACACACTCTAGCAGAGAGAGACACACACACACACACTCTAGCAGAGAGAGACACACACACACTACCAGAGAGAGACACACACACTCTAGCAGAGAGAGACACACACACTCTAGCAGAGAGAGACACACACACTCTAGCAGAGAGAGACACACACACACTCTACCAGAGAGACACACACACACACACTCTAGCAGAGAGAGACACACACACACTACCAGAGAGAGACACACACACTCTAGCAGAGAGAGACACACACACACTACCAGAGAGAGACACACACACACTACCAGAGAGAGACACACACACACTACCAGAGAGAGACACACACACTCTAGCAGAGAGAGACACACACACTCTAGCAGAGAGACACACACACACTCTAGCAGAGAGACACACACACACTCTAGCAGAGAGAGACACACACACACTACCAGAGAGAGACACACACACTCTAGCAGAGAGAGACACACACACTCTAGCAGAGAGACACACACACACTCTAGCAGAGAGAGACACACACACTCTAGCAGAGAGAGACACACACACACTCTAGCAGAGAGACACACACACACACTCTAGCAGAGAGACACACACACACACTCTAGCAGAGAGAGACACACACACTCTAGCAGAGAGAGACACACACACTCTAGCAGAGAGAGACACACACACTCTAGCAGAGAGAGACACACACTCTAGCAGAGAGACACACACACTCTAGCAGAGAGACACACACACACACTCTAGCAGAGAGAGACACACACACACTCTAGCAGAGAGACACACACACACTCTAGCAGAGAGAGAGACACACACACACTCTAGCAGAGAGAGACACACACACTCTAGCAGAGAGAGACACACACACACACTCTAGCAGAGAGAGACACACACACACTCTAGCAGAGAGAGACACACACACACACTCTAGCAGAGAGAGACACACACACTCTAGCAGAGAGAGACACACACTCTACACACACTCTAGCAGAGAGACACACACTCTAGCAGAGACACACACACACTCTAGCAGAGAGAGACACACACACACTCTAGCAGAGAGACACACACACACACACTCTAGCAGAGAGACACACACACACTCTAGCAGAGAGAGACACACACACTCTAGCAGAGAGAGACACACACACTCTAGCAGAGAGACACACACACACACTCTAGCAGAGAGAGACACACACACACTACAGAGAGAGACACACACTCTAGCAGAGAGAGACACACACACTCTAGCAGAGAGAGACACACACACACACACTCTAGCAGAGAGAGACACACACACTCTAGCAGAGAGACACACACTCTAGCAGAGAGACACACACACACACACTCTACCAGAGAGACACACACACTCTAGCAGAGAGACACACACACACTCTAGCAGAGAGACACACACACACACTCTACCAGAGAGACACACACACACACTCTACCAGAGAGAGACACACACACACTCTAGCAGAGAGACACACACACACTCTACCAGAGAGACACACACACACTCTAGAGAGACACACACACACTCTAGCAGAGAGACACACACACACTCTAGCAGAGAGAGACACACACACACTCTAGCAGAGAGACACACACTCTACACACACACACACTCTAGCAGAGAGACACACACACACTCTAGCAGAGACACACACTCTAGCAGAGAGACACACACTCTAGCAGAGAGAGACACACACACTCTAGCAGAGAGAGACACACACACACTCTAGCAGAGAGACACACACTCTACCAGAGAGACACACACACTCTAGCAGAGAGAGACACACACACACTCTAGCAGAGAGACACACACACTCTAGCAGAGAGACACACACACTCTAGCAGAGAGAGACACACACACACTCTAGCAGAGAGACACACACACTCTAGCAGAGAGACACACACACACTCTAGCAGAGAGAGACACACACACACACTCTAGCAGAGAGACACACACACACACTCACACTCTAGCAGAGAGAGACACACACACACTCTAGCAGAGAGAGACACACACACACACTCTAGCAGAGAGAGACACACACACACACTCTAGCAGAGAGAGACACACACACACTCTAGCAGAGAGAGACACACACACACACTCTAGCAGAGAGACACACACACACACACTCTACCAGAGAGAGACACACACACACTCTAGCAGAGAGACACACACACACTCTAGCAGAGAGAGACACACACACACTCTACCAGAGAGAGACACACACACACACTCTACCAGAGAGACACACACACACACTACACACACACACACTAGCAGAGAGACACACACACACACACACACACACACACACACACACACACACACACACACTACACAGAGACACACACACACACACACACACACACACACACACACTAGCAGAGACACACACACACACACACACACACACACACACACACACACACACACACTAGCAGAGAGGACACACACACACACTCTACACAGACACAGACACACACACACACACTCTACCAGAGAGAGACACACACACACACACTCTAGCAGAGAGAGACACACACTCTAGCAGAGAGAGACACACACACACTCTAGCAGAGAGAGACACACACACACACACACTCTAGCAGAGAGAGACACACACACACACACTCTAGCAGAGAGACACACACACACACACTCTAGCAGAGAGAGAGACACACACACTCTAGCAGAGAGAGACACACACACACTCTACCAGAGAGAGACACACACACACACACTCTACCAGAGAGAGACACACACACACACACTCTAGCAGAGAGAGACACACACACACACACTCTAGCAGAGAGAGACACACACACACACACACACTCTACCAGAGAGAGACACACTCTAGCAGAGAGACACACACACACACACACTCTAGCAGAGAGAGACACACACACACACTCTAGCAGAGAGAGACACACACACACACACACACACACACACTCTAGCAGAGAGAGACACACACACACACACACACACACTCTAGCAGAGAGAGACACACACACACACACACTCTAGCAGAGAGAGACACACACACACTCTCTAGCAGAGAGAGAGACACACACACACACTCTAGCAGAGAGAGACACACACACACACTCTAGCAGAGAGAGACACACACACACTCTCTAGCAGAGAGAGACACACACACACTCTACCAGAGAGAGAGACACACACACACTAGCAGAGAGAAACACACACACACACACACTCTCTAGCAGAGAGAGAGACACACACACACACTCTAGCAGAGAGAGAGACACACACACACACTCTAGCAGAGAGAGACACACACACACTCTCTAGCAGAGAGAGACACACACACACTCTCTAGCAGAGAGAGACACACACACACTCTACCAGAGAGAGAGACACACACACACTAGCAGAGAGAGACACACACACACTACCAGAGAGAAACACATACACACACACACACTCTAGAGGCCTTTAGACCGCGAGAGACGGGGAGTAGCATCGAGTGGGAGAAAACACACACTACCACAAAAGGTTTAACCACAAAAAATATTCACTCACTGCAGAGGCAGAGAACAGGGTGTGTGTGTGTGTGTGTGTGTGTGTGTGTGTGTGTGTGTGTGTGTGTGTGTGTGTGTGTGTGTGTGTGTGTGTGTGTGTGTGTGTGTGTGTGTGTGTGTGTGTGTGTGTGTGTGTGTGTGTGTGTGTGTGTGTGTGTGTGTGTGTGTGTAAAGCACATAGCTATGAGACCCCCAGTGACCCCTATCAATAATAATTCATTCTCAATAATAAACCAAGGTTGTGTTTTTAGACCACAGAGAGATAAAGGTACATAGATGGATTCATACAGTTAAACATCAGACAGTCAATAACAGAACAAACAACATCTCCGTCTCCACAAAAACACACATTTCCTTAAGACACAAGGATGGGAGGGGAGAGACACAATTTATCAAACGGGATGGTGTCTCGCCCAAAGCAAAGTACGTGTGTGTGTGTGTGCGTGTGTGCGTGTGTGTGGAATAGAATTGACACATCTATGTTTCTGGGCTCGGGGGTAGGATTAGAGAAAACCTCCGCCTCGACCCAACAAACATTCCATAGTAAAAAAAAATGAAAAGGAAACCTTCATTACAAAACCCCTCTTGCTATCTCTCACTCACACACACACACACACACACACACACACACACACACACACACACACACACACACACACACACACACACACACACACACACACACACACACACACACACACACACACACACACACACACACACACACACACACACACACACCTTACAGCGCTGTGGAGCGTCGGGCCAAAAATACAACCCGACAGACAAGAGATTCCATTATTTCTGACGCCTCGGTGTCAACAACCAAAGCACATCCAGAGGGGCGGCCGAGGGGGGTAGGGAGGAGAGGAGAGGAGGAGAGAGGTAGGGAGGAGAGGAGAGGAGGAGAGAGGTAGGGAGGAGAGGAGGAGAGAGGTAGGGAGGAGAGGAGAGGAGGAGAGGGGTAGGGAGGAGAGGAGGAGAGAGGTAGGGAGGAGAGGAGAGGAGGAGAGGGGTAGGGAGGAGAGGAGGAGGAGGGAGAGGAGAGGAGAAGAGAGGAGAGGAGGAGAGGAGAGAGGAGTAGGGAGGAGGGAGGAGAGGAGGAGAGGAGAAGGGAGGAGAGGAGAAGGGAGGAGAGGAGAAGAGGAGAGGAGAGGAGAGGAGAAGAGGAGAGGAGAAGAGGAGAGAGGAGTAGAGAGGAGAGGAG
The DNA here is from genome assembly GCF_021184085.1 of Oncorhynchus gorbuscha. Classification (NCBI taxonomy): domain Eukaryota; kingdom Metazoa; phylum Chordata; class Actinopteri; order Salmoniformes; family Salmonidae; genus Oncorhynchus; species Oncorhynchus gorbuscha. The sequence continues at coordinate 138,080 of NW_025745928.1, read as the reverse complement.
GAGAGGAGGAGAGGAGAAGAGAGGGAGAGGAGAGGAGGAGAGGAGGAGAGGGGTAGGGAGGAGAGGAGGAGGGGGGTAGGGAGGAGAGGAGGAGAGGGGTAGGGAGGAGAGGAGGAGGGGGTAGGGAGGAGGAGGGGGTAGGGAGGAGAGGAGGAGGGGGTAGGGAGGAGAGGAGAGGAGGAGGGAGGGGTAGGGAGGAGAGGGGAGGGGGGAGGGAGGGAGGAGGGGGGGTAGGGAGGAGAGGAGGAGGGGGTAGGGAGGAGAGGAGAGAGGTAGGGAGGAGAGGAGGAGGGGGTAGGGAGGAGAGGAGGAGGGGGTAGGGAGGAGGAGGGGGGAGGGGGAGAGGAGGGAGAGGAGGGAGGAGGAGGGGGAGGAGGGGAGGAGAGGAGGAGGAGAGGAGGAGAGAGAGAGAGGAGGAGAGAGGGAGGAGGAGGAGAGGGGGGAGGAGGAGAGGAGAGGGAGGAGGAGTGGAGAGGAGAGGAGGAGAGGGGAGGAGAGAGAGGAGAGGAGGAGAGAGGAGAGGAGGAGAGAGGAGAGGAGAGGAGGAGAGGAGGAGAGAGGTAGGGAGAAGAGGAGAGGAGAGTGGAGGAGAGAGGGGTAGGGAGGAGAGGAGAGTGGAGGAGAGAGGAGAGGGGTAGGGAGGAGAGGAGAAGAGAGGAGAGTGGAGGAGAGAGGAGAGGGGTAGGGAGGAGAGGAGAGTGGAGGAGAGAGGAGAGGGGTAGGGAGGAGAGGAGGAGAGTGGGGGAGAGAGGAGAGGGGTAGGGAGGGGAGGAGAGGAGGAGAGTGGAGGAGAGAGGAGAGGGGTAGGGAGGAGAGGAGAGGAGGAGAGTGGAGGAGAGAGGAGAGGAGGGGAGGAGAGGGGTAGGGAGGAGAGGAGGGGAAGAGAGGGGTAGAGAGGAGGGGAGGAGAGGAGGAGAGGGGTAGGGAGGAGAGGAGAGGAGAGGAGGAGAAGGGTAGGGAGGAGAGGAGAGTGGAGGAGAGAGGAGAAGGGTAGGGAGGAGAGTGGAGGAGAGAGGAGAGGGGTAGGGAGGAGAGGAGAGGAGGAGAGTGGAGGAGAGAGGAGAGAAGGGGAGGAGAGGGGTAGGGAGGAGAGGAGAGGAGCAGAGGGGTAGGGAGGAGAGGAGAGGAGGAGAGGGGTAGGGAGGAGAGGAGGAGAGAGGAGAGTGGAGGAGAGAGGAGAGGAGGGGAGGAGAGGGGTAGGGAGGAGAGGAGGAGAGAGGAGAGTGGAGGAGAGAGGAGAGGGGTAGGGAGGAGAGGGGAGGAGGAGAGTGGAGGAGAGGAGAGGAGGGGAGGAGAGGGGGAGGGAGGAGAGGAGAGGAGGAGAGGGGTAGGGAGGAGAGAGGAGAGTGGAGGAGAGAGGAGAGGGGTAGGGAGGAGAGGATCTGAGGGTCAGAAGTAGAATACATCATGTAGGACTATCTGAGTCAGAAGTAGAATACATCATGTAGGACTATCTGAGTCAGAAGTCACACAGAGAAAGGGCCACCACAGAGAAAGGGCCACCACAGAGAAAGGGCCACCACAGAGAAAGGGCCACATAGAGAAAGGGCCACATAGGAAAGGGCCACCACAGAGAAGGGGCCACCACAGAGAAAGGGCCACCACAGAGAAAGGGCCACCACAGAGAAAGGGCCACCACAGAGAAAGGGCCACACAGAGAAAGGGCCACATAGAGAAAGGGCCACCACAGAGAAAGGGCCACCACAGAGAAAGGGCCACACAGAGAAAGGGCCACACAGAGAAAGGGCCACACAGAGAAAGGGCCACACAGAGAAAGGGCCACACAGAGAAAGGGCCACCACAGAGAAAGGGCCACACAGAGAAAGGGCCACCACAGAGAAAGGGCCACCACAGAGAAAGGGCCACCACAGAGAAAGGGCCACCACAGAGAAAGGGCCACCACAGAGAAAGGGCCACCACAGAGAAAGGGCCACCACAGAGAAAGGGCCACCACAGAGAAAGGGCCACCACAGAGAAAGGGCCACACGGAGAAAGGGCCACACAGAGAAAGGGCCACACAGAGAAAGGGCCACACAGAGAAAGGGCCACACAGAGAAAGGGCCACCACAGAGAAAGGGCCACCACAGAGAAAGGGCCACCACAGAGAAAGGGCCACCACAGAGAAAGGGCCACACAGAGAAAGGGCCACACAGAGAAAGGGCCACACAGAGAAAGGGCCACACAGAGAAAGGGCCACCACAGAGAAAGGGCAACTACAGAGAAAGGGCAACTACAGAGAAAGGGCCACCACAGAGAAAGGGCCACCACAGAGAAAGGGCCACGGCAAACTGATCAGGATCTAATAAAGGCCTGTACCCTGGGACGAGTCAGAGAGAGAGAACAGGGAGAGGCTTCCCTTTCTGATCAGACTCCTCCCTCTTCCTCTCTTCTCCCTCCTCTCACAACCTCTCCTCCCTCCTCCTCCTCTCAAACTGATCTCACTCCTCTCTTCTCCCTCCTCTCACAACCTCTCCCCCTTCCTCCTCTCCTCTCACTCCTCTCTTCTCCCTCCTCTCACAACCTCTCCTCCCTCCTCTCCTCTCACTCTTCTCTTCTCCCTCCTCTCACAACCTCTCCTTCTTCCTCCTCTCCTCTCACTCCTCTCTTCTCCCTCCTCTCACAACCTCTCCTCTCACTCCTCCCTCCTCTCACAACCTCTCCTCCTTCCTCCTCTCCTCTCACTCCTCTCTTCTCCCTCCTCTCACAACCTCTCCTCCTCCTCTCCTCTCACTCCTCTCTTCTCCCTCCTCTCACAACCTCTCCTCCTTCCTCCTCTCTCCTCTCCCTCTCCTCCTCCCTCACCTCTCTCCTCTTCTCCCTCTCTCACAACCTCTCCTCCTCCCTCCTCTCCTCTCACTCCTCTCTTCTCCCTCCTCTCACAACCTCTCCTCCCTCCTCCTCTCCTCTCACTCCTCTCTTCTCCCTCCTCTCACAACCTCTCCTCCTTCCTCCTCTCCTCTCACTCCTCTCTTCTCCCTCCTCTCACAACCTCTCCTCCTTCCTCCTCTCCTCTCACTCCTCTCTTCTCCCTCCTCTCACAACCTCTCCTCCTTCCTCCTCTCCTCTCCCTCCTCTCTTCTCCCTCCTCTCACAACCTCTCCTCCTTCCTCCTCTCCTCTCCTCACTCCTCTCTTCTCCCTCCTCTCACAACCTCCTCCTTCTCCCTCTCCTCTCACAACCTCTCTCTCTTCTCCCTCCTCTCCAACCTCTCCTCCTTCCACCTCTCCTCTCTTCTCTCCCTCCTCTCACAACCTCCTCCTCCTTTCCTCTCCTCCCTCCTCTCACAACCTCCTCCTCTTCTCCCTCCTCCTCACAACCTCTCCTCCTTCCACCTCTCCTCTCACTCCTCTCTTCTCCCTCCTCTCACAACCTCTCCTCCTTCCTCCGCTCCTCCCCCTCCTTTCTTTTTCCATCCGTTGTCATAGTGTTCCTGTCTTCCCAGCCCTCCTCCTTCCCTCTCCTCTCTTCCTCCTTTCCTCACCTCTGCCCCTCTATACCTCATCTCCTCTGCCCCCTCCTAACCTCATCTCCTCTGCCCCCTCCTAACCTCATCTCCTCTCCCCCTCCTTTCCTCACCTCTGCCCCCTCCTAACCTCATCTCCTCCTTTCCTCACCTCTGCCCCTCCTCTCCTCTCACCCCTCCTTTCCTCACCTCTGCCCCCTCCTAACCTCATCTCCTCTGCCCCCTCCTAACCTCATCTCCTCTGCCCTTCCCTCCTTTCCTCACCTCTGCCCCTCCATCTCTCCTCTCCTCTGCCCCCTCCTAACCTCATCTCCTCTGCCCCCTCCTAACCTCATCTCCTCTGCCCCTCCTAACCTCATCTCCTCTGCCCCCTCCTAACCTCATCTCCTCTGCCCCCTCCTAACCTCATCTCCTCTGCCCTTCCCTCCTTTCCTCACCTCTTCCCTCCATCCCTCCTCTCCTCTGCCCCCTCCTAACCTCATCTCCTCTGCCCCCTCCTAACCTCCTCTCCTCTGCCCTTCCCTCCTTTCCTCACCTCTTCCCCTCCATCCCTCCTCTCCTCTGCCCCCTCCTAACCTCATCTCCTCTGCCCCCCTCCTAACCTCCTCTCCTCTGCCCTTCCCTCCTTTCCTCACCTCTTCCCCTCCATCCCTCCTCTCCTCTGCCCCCTCCTAACCCCATCTCCTCTGCCCCCCTAACCTCATCTCCTCTGCCCCCTCCTAACTTCATCTCCTCTGCCCCCTCCTAACCTCATCTCCTCTGCCCTTCCCTCCTTTCCTCTGCCCCCTCCTAACCTCATCTCCTCTGCCCTTCCCTCCTTTCCTCACCTCTTCCCCTCCATCCCTCCTCTCCTCTGCCCCCCTAACCTCCTCTCCTCTGCCCTTCCCTCCTTTCCTCACCTCTTCCCCTCCATCCCTCCTCTCCTCTGCCCCCCCCCTAACCTCCTCTCCTCTGCCCTTCCCTCCTTTCCTCACCTCTTCCCCTCCATCCCTCATCTCCTCTGCTCCCTCCTAACCTCCTCTCCTCTGCCCTTTCCTCACCTCTGCCCCTCCATCCCTCCTCTCCTCTGCCCCTCCATCCCTCCTCTCCTCTGCTCCCTCCTTCATGTTTCTCCTCCTGTCCTGTCTGTTGAGGTGTGTTTATTCTGATCAGGCCCTGCATAGCGTCACAGGGGTGACTTTGTAATTATGTTCATTTTAATTGGCTTCCTGCTATCACCCCTCTCATCACTTATGAGTCCACGCCGACCGCCCCGGACAATGCATGGGGCCCTGCATTACTGCTGCGTGTGTGTGGGGGGGGTCTACTTCAAGTAGACACACACCACCCCCCTCCACACCACCCTCTCCAACCTCTTTACCTGCAGAGCATAATTCCATCAGGAAGTGCCTCCTTCCTTAATGAGTTTTCCCATCCGTTAGCAGCAGCTTAGATTCATTGATAAACGTTGTGGTTATCGGGGGACGATCGGTGACCTCCTGCACCCCTAATTTGTTTGTGGAAGACGGCAGTTAAAAGGAGATTAATGGGCTATAGATTTATGACTGAGGGCCCAGGACCACCATCCTACCATCCAGTTATAAACCCTCCTTCACTTATTCATCCATGAGGAGGAGGCAGAGGAGGAGGAGGAGGAGGAGGAGGAGGAGGAGGAGGAGGAGGAGGAGACAGAGGAGGAGGGGGGAGGCAGAGGAGGAGGGGGAGGAAGAGGCAGAGGAGGAAGAGGGGGAGGAGGGAGGAGGCAGAGGAGGAAGAGGCAGAGGAGGCAGAGGAGGAGGCAGAGGCAGAGGAGGCAGAGGAGGAGGCAGAGGAGGAGGAGGAGGAGGGGGAGGAGGAGGAAGAGACAGAGGAGGAGGGGGAGGCAGAGGAGGAGGGGAAGGAGGAAGAGGCGGACGAGGAAGAGGGGGAGGAGGAGGAGGAGCAGAGGAGGAAGAGGCAGAGGAGGAGGAGGCAGAGGAGGAGGAAGAGGCAGAGGAGGAGGAAGAGGCAGAGGAGGAGGAAGAGGGGGAGGAATGAGGAAGGAAGAAGAGGGGGAGGAGGGAGGAAGGAAGAAGAGGAGGAGGAAAGTGGGCTGAGAAGGGTTTGCCATCTCCTTCAACATCCATACAGACCATTTGTTGTGTGGAGAGAGAGAGAGTCACACACACACACACACACACACACACACACACACACACACACACACACACACACACACACACACACACACACACACACACACACACACACACACACACACACACACACACACACACACACACACACACACACACACGGGGCTTGTACATTAGGAAGGAGAGCTGTTTTTCCTGCTGGTGGTAGTGTTGTTGTTTATCTCTAACAGGATCATCCCAGCTCCTCCATATTATAAACATCCACAGCAACCACCCCCTCTAACTCTCTCAGCCAAAGCCCATTTGTTAAGGTGTGAGTATGAGTAATACCTCCTCTGACAAGCTAAAGCCAGCGCTTCCACCTCATTATAGCCGGTTACACGTTGGCAGAGAGAGCCAACGAACCAACGAGCGTCGTGCACATCTGGCAACAACCGTCGCTACCACGCTTTGTCTATACCACCTCTGAATACGTTATGTCATGCTGTTCAGGGAAGGTTTTAGTATCTGCATGGCTGTGGATGTAGAGTAGAACAGACCTGGAGAGAGAACCAGGAAGTTCTGCATGACTATGGATGTAGAGTAGAACAGACCTGGAGAGAGAACCAGGAAGTTCTGTATGACTATAGATGTAGAGTAGAACAGACCTGGAGAGAGAACCAGGAAGTTCTGCATGGCTGTGGATGTAGATAGTAGAGTAGAACAGACCTGGAGAGAGAACCAGGAAGTTCTGCATGACTATGGATGTAGAGTAGAACAGACCTGGAGAGAGAACCAGTAAGTTCTGCGTGTGTAAACAGCCAACATGCAGAGTGACTCGCCGCTGAAGCCCTGCTGTTCTAGACAAGATGTCTGACATGTCCTGATGACATGTACAGCGCAATGGACACGCTGACTCATTCAAGGGGTTTTCAATCATGTGACTATTTTCTCCATTGTAGAATAATAGTGAATACATCAAAACTATGGAATCATGTAGTTACCAAAAAACAAAAGGGTTAAACAAATCAAAATATATTTTATATTTGAGATTCTTCAAAGTAGCCACCCTTTGCCTTGATGACAGCTATGCACACTCTTGGCATTCTCTCAACCAGCGTCATGAGGTAGTCACCTGGAATGCATTTCGATTAGCAGGTGTGCCATGTTAAAAGTAAATGTGTGGAATTTCTTTCCTTCTTGATGTGTTTGGACCAGTCAGTTGTGTTGTGACAAGGTAGAGGTGGTATACAGAAGATCGCCCTATTTGGTAGAAGACCAGGTCCATATTATGGTAAGAACAGCTCAAATAAGCAAAGAGAAACGACAGTCCATCATTACTCTAAGACATGAAGGTCAGTCAATCCGGAGAATTTCAAGAACTTTGAAAGTGTCTTCAAGCAAAAACCATCAAGCGCTATGATGAACCTGGCTCCCCCGAGGACCGTCACAGGAATGGAAGACCCAGAGTCACCTCTGCTGCAGAGGATAAGTTCATTAGAGTTACCTCTGCTGCAGAGAGGATAAGTTCTTTAGAGTTACCTTGCAGCCTAAATAAATGCTTCACAGAGTTTAAGTAACAGACACATCTCAACATCAACTGTTCAGAAGAGACTGTATGAATCAGGCCTTCATGGTCGAATTGCTGCAAAGAAACCACTACTAAAGGACACCAGTAAGAATAAGAGACTTGCTTGGGCCAAGAAACACGAGCAATGGACATTAGCCCGGTGGAAATCTGTCCTTTCATCTGATGAGTCCAAATTTGAGATTTTTGGTTCCAACTGCTTTGTCTTTGTGAGACGTAGAGTAGGTGAACAGATGATCTCCGCATGTCTATTTCCCACCGTGAAGCATGGAGGAGGTGGTGTAATGGTGTGGGGGTGCTATGCTGGTGACACTGTCTGTGATTTATTTAGAATTCAAGGCACACTTAACCAGCAAGGCTACCACAGCATTCTGCAGCGATACACCATCCCATCTGGTTTGCGCTTAGTGGGACTATAATCTGGGACTATAAAGGGCTATTTGACCAAGGATAGTGATGGAGTGCTGCATCAGATGACCTGACCTCCACAATCCCCCAACCTCAACCTTATTGAGATGGTTTGGGATGAGTTGGACTGCAGAGTGAAGGAAAAGCAGTCAACAAATGCTCAGCATATGTGGATGGGGAGGGGAGGGAGGAGAGGGACAGGACGGGGAGGGAGGGGAGGGACAGGACGGGGAGGAGAGGGGAGGGAGGAGAGGGACAGGACGGGGAGGAGAGGGGAGGGAGGAGAGGGACAGGACGGGGAGGGGAGGGAGGGGAGGGACAGGACGGGGGAGGGGAGGGAGGGGGAGGGACAGGACGGGGAGGGGAGGGACAGGACGGGGGGAGGAGAGGGGAGGGAGGAGAGGGACAGGACGGGGAGGAGAGGGGGAGGGAGGAGAGGGACAGGACGGGGAGGGGAGGGGAGGGAGGGGAGGGACAGGACGGGGAGGGGAGGGAGGAGAGGGACGGGACAGGGTGCGGGGAGGGAGGAGAGGGACGGGACAGGGAGAGGGGAGGGAGGAGAGGGACGGGACAGGGGGAGGGGAGGGACGGGACAGGGGGAGGGGAGGGAGGGGAGGGACGGGACAGGGGGAGGGCAGATCAATAGGTCAGGATCCAGTCTTTGAAATGTGTTGTTTTCACCTGATGGAACAGCTGACACATAAAGGAGATGAGAGGAACAACCACTCAGGTTAATGACAGACAGGCCACATCACACTCCACTCTACCAGGAAATAGGGACAGAGTGGAAAGGAGGACATGATGCTACTTTTTAGAAGCTATTGACCCAGGAGGAATGGACTGATGATGAAACTAGATGATTCCACCCAGACTGTTAGAGGACTGATGATGAAACTAGATGATTCCACCCAGACTGTTAGAGGACTGATGATGAAACTAGATGATTCCACCCAGACTGTTAGAGGACTGATGATGAAACTAGATGATTCCACCCAGACTGTTAGAGGACTGATGATGAAACTAGATGATTCCACCCAGACTGTTAGAGGACTGATGATGAAACTAGATGATTCCACCCAGACTGTTAGAGGACTGATGATGAAACTAGATGATTCCACCCAGACTGTTAGAGGACTGATGATGAAACTAGATGATTCCACCCAGACTGTTAGAGGACTGATGATGAAACTAGATGATTCCACCCAGACTGTTAGAGGACTGATGATGAAACTAGATGATTCCACCCAGACTGTTAGAGGACTGATGATGAAACTAGATGATTCCACCCAGACTGTTAGAGGACTGATGATGAAAGTAGATGATTCCACCCAGACTGTTAGAGGACTGATGATGAAAGTAGATGATTCCACCCAGACTGTTAGAGGACTGATGATGAAACTAGATGATTCCACCCAGACTGTTAGAGGACTGATGATGAAACTAGATGATTCCACCCAGACTGTTAGAGGACTGATGATGAAACTAGATGATTCCACAAAGAGGAAAACGATGGACAAAAGACTAGTTTTCTGTGAATGGAGAATCTGTCAGCCCAGGACCCGTTTTCACTAAGTGCTGATCTAGGATCAGGTTCCCCCTCTTATTCATCATCATGATTTAAAAGACAGAACTGATCCTAGACCAGCACTGCTCCTCAGATGCTTTATGACTATGGCCCCAGGACCCAATACAACCTTTATCAGACCCAATACCACCTTTACCATACAGACCCAATACCACCTTTACCATACAGACCCAATACCACCTTTACCATACAGACCCAATACCACCTTTACCATACAGACCCAATACCACCTTTATCAGACCCAATACCACCTTTACCATACAGACCCAATACCACCTTTACCATACAGACCCAATACCACCTTTACCATACAGACCCAATACCACCTTTACCATACAGACCCAATACCACCTTTACCATACAGACCCAATACCACCTTTACCATACAGACCCAATACCACCTATACCATACAGACCCAATACCACCTTTATCAGACCCAATACCACCTTTACCATACAGACCCAATACCACCTTTACCATACAGACCCAATACCACCTTTACCATACAGACCCAATACCACCTTTACCATACAGACCCAATACCACCTTTACCATACAGACCCAATACCACCTTTACCATACAGACCCAATACCACCTATACCATACAGACCCAATAACACCTTTACCATACAGACCCAATACCACCTTTACCATACAGACATACAGGAGGGGAACAGAGGAGAGGAACAGATGGAGTACTGGAGGAGAGGAACAGATGGAGTACTGGAGTAGAGGAACAGATGGAGTACTGGAGGAGAGGAACAGATGGAGTACTGGAGGAGAGGAACAGATGGAGTACTGGAGTAGAGGAACAGATGGAGTACGGGAGTAGAGGAACAGATGGAGTACGGGAGGAGAGGAACAGATGGAGTACGGGAGGAGAGGGACAGAGGAGAGGAACAGATGGAGTACTGGAGGAGAGGGACAGAGGAGAGGAACAGATGGAGTACTGGAGGAGAGGAACAGATGAGGCTACTGGAGTAGTGTTGGTAAACACGTCTCTCTACTGGAGCCTCAGAAGAGAGCCTCCATAAGAGAGAAACTATTGAGAGGATTCAGTCAGACATTAAACATGGAGGATTATCATTCAACTTCCCTCCTTCAAATCAAACAGGTCCTCTTTACTGGAGATTACACTGTTCCAATTAGTTTTTATTTTGTCTCTACATAACCATATTCATTCTGTCTTTCTGTCTCTCTCTCTTCACCTCTCCCTCTCCTTCCCTCCCTTTCTCTCACTCTACCTCCATCCTTCTCTTTCTCTGTTTCCTTCTCCAGCTCTTTCCTAAAAGCAGCTAGAGGTAATCCCTGGCTGATAAAACTAAAGGAATTACCACAGGAAGATTAGGGGGACTACGTCCCAAATGGCCATAGGGCTCTGGTCAAAAGTAGTGCACTAAATAGGGAATAGGGTGCTATTTGGGAAGCAGCCTTGGGAGGCTCTTTGTGGAGCCTTTTATACCAGTCTGTGTGGGTACTGAAGGAGCTCTTGAAGTGCTGAAGTCACGAGCTGAACACAGTGCAGGAACATCGGAGGAGCAGGATAATGATAGCAGCATTACAGTCATGATCAAAACACTGAGACCCACTAGGAAACCCTCTGTATCTGATAGACCCGACAGGACCCGACAGGACCCTCTGTATCTGACAGACCCGACAGGACCCTCTGTATCTGACAGACCAGACAGGACCCGACAGGACCCTCTGTATCTGACAGACCCGACAGGACCCGACAGGACACTGAGACCCACTCAGGAAACCCTCTGTATCTGACAGACCAGACAGGACCCTCTGTATCTGACAGACCCGACAGGACCAGATAGGACCCTCTGTATCTGACAGACCCGACAGGGCCCGACAGGACCAGACAGGACCCTCTGTATCTGACAGACCAGACAGGACCCTCTGTATCTGACAGACCCGACAGGACCTGACAGGACCCGACAGGACCCTCTGTATCTGACAGACCCGACAGGACCTGACAGGACCCGACAGGACCCGACAGGACCCTCTGTATCTGACAGACCCGACAGGACCCACACACACACACACACACACACACACACACACACACACACACACACACACACACACACACACACACACACACACACACACACACACACACACACACACACACACACACGGGGCTTGTACATTAGGAAGGAGAGCTGTTTTTCCTGCTGGTGGTAGTGTTGTTGTTTATCTCTAACAGGATCATCCCAGCTCCTCCATATTATAAACATCCACAGCAACCACCCCCTCTAACTCTCTCAGCCAAAGCCCATTTGTTAAGGTGTGAGTATGAGTAATACCTCCTCTGACAAGCTAAAGCCAGCGCTTCCACCACATTATAGCCGGTTACACGTTGGCAGAGAGAGCCAACGAACCAACGAGCGTCGTGCACATCTGGCAACAACCGTCGCTACCACGCTTTGTCTATACCACCTCTGAATACGTTATGTCATGCTGTTCAGGGAAGGTTTTAGTATCTGCATGGCTGTGGATGTAGAGTAGAACAGACCTGGAGAGAGAACCAGGAAGTTCTGCATGACTATGGATGTAGAGTAGAACAGACCTGGAGAGAGAACCAGGAAGTTCTGTATGACTATAGATGTAGAGTAGAACAGACCTGGAGAGAGAACCAGTAAGTTCTGCATGACTATGGATGTAGATAGTAGAGTAGAACAGACCTGGAGAGAGAACCAGGAAGTTCTGCATGGATGTGGATGTAGAGTAGAACAGACCTGGAGAGAGAACCAGGAAGTTCTGTATGACTATAGATGTAGAGTAGAACAGACCTGGAGAGAGAACCAGGAAGTTCTGCATGACTATGGATGTAGAGTAGAACAGACCTGGAGAGAGAACCAGGAAGTTCTGTATGACTATAGATGTAGAGTAGAACAGACCTGGAGAGAGAACCAGTAAGTTCTGCATGACTATGGATGTAGATAGTAGAGTAGAACAGACCTGGAGAGAGAACCAGGAAGTTCTGCATGGATGTGGATGTAGAGTAGAACAGACCTGGAGAGAGAACCAGGAAGTTCTGCATGACTATGGATGTAGAGTAGAACAGACCTGGAGAGAGAACCAGGAAGTTCTGCGTGTGTAAACAGTCAACATGCAGAGTGACTCGCCGCTGAAGCCCTGCTGTTCTAGACAAGATGTCTGACATGTCCTGATGACATGTACAGCGCAATGGACACGCCGACTCATTCAAGGGGTTTTCAATCATGTGACTATTTTCTCCATTGTAGAATAATAGTGAATACATCAAAACTATGGAATCATGTAGTTACCAAAAAACAAAAGGGTTAAACAAATCAAAATATATTTTATATTTGAGATTCTTCAAAGTAGCCACCCTTTGCCTTGATGACAGCTATGCACACTCTTGGCATTCTCTCAACCAGCGTCATGAGGTAGTCACCTGGAATGCATTTCGATTAGCAGGTGTGCCATGTTAAAAGTAAATGTGTGGAATTTCTTTCCTTCTTGATGTGTTTGGACCAGTCAGTTGTGTTGTGACAAGGTAGAGGTGGTATACAGAAGATAGCCCTATTTGGTAGAAGACCAGGTCCATATTATGGTAAGAACAGCTCAAATAAGCAAAGAGAAACGACAGTCCATCATTACTCTAAGACATGAAGGTCAGTCAATCCGGAGAATTTCAAGAACTTTGAAAGTGTCTTCAAGCAAAAACCATCAAGCGCTATGATGAACCTGGCTCCCCCGAGGACCGTCACAGGAATGGAAGACCCAGAGTCACCTCTGCTGCAGAGGATAAGTTCATTAGAGTTACCTCTGCTGCAGAGGATAAGTTCTTTAGAGTTACCTCTGCTGCAGAGGATAAGTTCTTTAGAGTTACCTTGCAGCCTAAATAAATGCGTCACAGAGTTTAAGTAACAGACACATCTCAACATCAACTGTTCAGAAGAGACTGTATGAATCAGGCCTTCATGGTCGAATTGCTGCAAAGAAACCACTACTAAAGGACACCAATAAGAATAAGAGACTTGCTTGGGCCAAGAAACACGAGCAATGGACATTAGACCGGTGGAAATCTGTCCTTTCATCTGATGAGTCCAAATTTGAGATTTTTGGTTCCAACTGCTTTGTCTTTGTGAGACGTAGAGTAGGTGAACAGATGATCTCCGCATGTCTATTTCCCACCGTGAAGCATGGAGGAGGTGGTGTAATGGTGTGGGGGTGCTATGCTGGTGACACTGTCTGTGATTTATTTAGAATTCAAGGCACACTTAACCAGCAAGGCTACCACAGCATTCTGCAGCGATACACCATCCCATCTGGTTTGCGCTTAGTGGGACTATAATCTGGGACTATAAAGGGCTATTTGACCAAGGATAGTGATGGAGTGCTGCATCAGATGACCTGACCTCCACAATCCCCAACCTCAACCTTATTGAGATGGTTTGGGATGAGTTGGACTGCAGAGTGAAGGAAAAGCAGTCAACAAATGCTCAGCATATGTGGATGGGGAGGGGAGGGAGGAGAGGGACAGGAGGGGGAGGGAGGGGAGGGACAGGACGGGGAGGAGAGGGGAGGGAGGAGAGGGACAGGACGGGGAGGAGAGGGGAGGGAGGAGAGGGACAGGACGGGGAGGGGAGGGGGGAGGGACAGGACGGGGAGGGGAGGGAGGAGAGGGACGGGACAGGGTGCGGGGGAGGGAGGAGAGGGACGGGACAGGGGGAGGGGAGGGAGGAGAGGGACGGGACAGGGGGAGGGGAGGGACGGGACAGGGGGAGGGGAGGGAGGGGAGGGACGGGACAGGGGGAGGGCAGATCAATAGGTCAGGATCCAGTCTTTGAAATGTGTTGTTTTCACCTGATGGAACAGCTGACACATAAAGGAGATGAGAGGAACAACCACTCAGGTTAATGACAGACAGGCCACATCACACTCCACTCTACCAGGAAATAGGGACAGAGTGGAAAGGAGGACATGATGCTACTTTTTAGAAGCTATTGACCCAGGAGGAATGGACTGATGATGAAACTAGATGATTCCACCCAGACTGTTAGAGGACTGATGATGAAACTAGATGATTCCACCCAGACTGTTAGAGGACTGATGATGAAACTAGATGATTCCACCCAGACTGTTAGAGGACTGATGATGAAACTAGATGATTCCACCCAGACTGTTAGAGGACTGATGATGAAACTAGATGATTCCACCCAGACTGTTAGAGGACTGATGATGAAACTAGATGATTCCACAAAGAGGAAAACGATGGACAAAAGACTAGTTTTCTGTGAATGGAGAATCTGTCAGCCCAGGACCCGTTTTCACTAAGTGCTGATCTAGGATCAGGTTCCCCCTCTTATTCATCATCATGATTTAAAAGACAGAACTGATCCTAGACCAGCACTGCTCCTCAGATGCTTTATGACTATGGCCCCAGGACCCAATACAAACCTTTATCAGACCCAATACCACCTTTACCATACAGACCCAATACCACCTTTACCATACAGACCCAATACCACCTTTACCATACAGACCCAATACCACCTTTACCATACAGACCCAATACCACCTTTACCATACAGACCCAATACCACCTTTACCATACAGATCCAATACCACCTATACCATACAGACCCAATACCACCTTTACCATACAGACCCAATACCACCTTTACCATACAGACCCAATACCACCTTTACCATACAGACCCAATACCACCTTTACCAACCATACAGACCCAATACCACCTTTACCAACCATACAGACCCAATACCACCTTTACCATACAGAAATATTATTACAATTATAATGGAGAGTAAATAGTTCCGTTAGAGGGCAGACACACCTGAGTAGTGGAGGAGTGGGACGAAGGCGGGGGGGATGGAATGGAGGGAGGAGTGGAGGGGGACGGGAGAGAGGAGTGGAGGGGGACGGGAGAGAGGAGTGGAGGGGGACGGGAGAGAGGAGTGGAGCGGGCCGGGAAAGAGGAGTGGAGGGGGACGGGAGAGAGGAGTGGAGGGGGATGGAATGGAATAGAGGGAGGAGTGGAGGGGGACGGGAGAGAGGAGGAGGAGGGGGACGGGAGAGAGGAGTGGAGGGGGACGGGAGAGAGGAGGGAGGGGGATGGAGAGAGGAGGGAGGGGGATGGAGAGAGGAGGGAGGGGGATGGAAGAGAGGAGTGGAGGGGGACGGGAGAGAGGAGGGAGGGGGATGGAGAGAGGAGGAGGGGTACGGGAGAGAGGAGGGAGGGGCACGGGAGAGAGGAGGGAGGGGGACGGGAGAGAGGAGTGGAGGGGGACGGGAGAGAGGAGTGGAGGGGGACGGAAGAGAGGAGTTGAGGGGGATGGAGAGAGGAGTGGAGGGGGACGGGA
The DNA here is from genome assembly GCF_021184085.1 of Oncorhynchus gorbuscha. NCBI lineage: Eukaryota > Metazoa > Chordata > Actinopteri > Salmoniformes > Salmonidae > Oncorhynchus > Oncorhynchus gorbuscha. Next base: position 122,578 of record NW_025745928.1, on the reverse strand, counting down.
GAGAGGAGTGGAGGGGGATGGGAGAGAGGAGTGGAGGGGGACAGGAGAGAGGAGTGGAGGGGGATGGGAGAGAGGAGTGGAGGAGATTGCAGGGCTGGAGGGCTTTATAACGAACCAATTAAAGCCTTATCATCACTCCTCTACCACCCCACACACACACACAACTATTTGACAGACAAATCACTCAGCCAATTTGTAAGGCACTTCCAAGGTCTTGTTTAAATGGTGGAGAGGACAGCGATTGGTTTAATTAAATTAAAATGGGACGGCGGCTACTTAAGGTTGAAGGAGGGAGATTTTGTACGACCGTGTGTGTGTGGGTATGAGGGGGTGGGGGTCCTTGGCTAATAGGGGTTGATTAAGGCTAGTATTGATCAAGTGGTGGGATAGTGTTAACCTGCCTCCCTAGCCCTACCCCACCTCCCATCTATCCACCCCAGGGTTTAACCCTACCCCACCTCCCATCTATCCACCCCAGGGTTTAACCCTACCCCACCTCCCATCTATCCACCCCAGGGTTTAACACTACCCCACCTCCCATCTATCCAGCCCAGGGTTTAACCCTACCCCACCTCCCATCTATCCACCCCAAGGTTTAACACTACCCCACCTCCCATCTATCCAGCCCAGGGTTTAACACTACCCCACCTCCCATCTATCCACCCCAGGGTTTAACACTACCCCACCTCCCATCTATCCACCCCAGGGTTTAACACTACCCCACCTCCCATCTATCCAGCCCAGGGTTTAACCCTACCCCACCTCCCATCTATCCACCCCAGGGTATAACCCTACCCCACCTCCCATCTATCCACCCCAGGGTTTAACACTACCCCACCTCCCATCTATCCACCCCAGGGTTTAACACTACCCCACCTCCCATCTATCCAGCCCAGGGTTTAACCCTACCCCACCTCCCATCTATCCACCCCAAGGTTTAACACTACCCCACCTCCCATCTATCCACCCCAGGGTTTAACCCTACCCCACCTCCCATCTATCCACCCCAGGGTTTAACACTACCCCACCTCCCATCCATCCACCCCAGGGTTTAACCCTACCCCACCTCCCATCTATCCAGCCCAGGGTTTAACCCTACCCCACATCCCATCTATCCACCCCAGGGTTTTGGCCCACCCCCTCGTCTCCATCCGTCCCCTATGTCATTCAATCCTAGCCAGGGGTACAGGGCTGGGGTGTATGGTGGGGTGGGGTTAGGGCTGTTGTGGTGACCATATTAATCGCCACACCGGCGGTCACGGGTCATGAAGGCAGTCAAATTCCACATGTTCCACTGCAGTCTGGCTTCTCTAAGCTCTGATGGTCATTAGTAACCTACCAAACGTGCTAACTGCCTGGTACTCAGCACTCTATTGTCCCTCTAATCACACCGACATCAATGTAAATGTATTCAAAAATCGAATCAAACACTTGATGAGAGCCCATGAGCACATGTTGTGCAACATTTCTATAGGCTATATAATTGGGTGAGAAAACAGAGCGATGGCCTCTAGTAAAAAGAGGAGGATCGGCTTTCTGTAGGTTATGTAATTGGGTGAGAAAACAGAGCGATGGCCTCTAGTAAAAAGAGGAGGATCAGCTTTCTATAGGTTATGTAATTGGGTGAGAAAACAGAGCGATGGCCTCTAGTAAAAAGAGGAGGATCGGCTTTCTGTAGGTTATGTAATTGGGTGAGAAAACAGAGCTATGGCCTCTAGTAAAAAGAGGAGAATCAGCTCTCTATAGGTTAGATCTACTATATTTAATTCTCAACTTTCCTAATGTTAAGCACATTGCTTCTCTTTGCAACAGGAGTATAGCCTACCTGGCAGGCAAGAAAATGAACCACGGGGAAAAGCGTCCTCCATTCACTATTGAAGTGTACAGAAGATATATTTTTCCCACTGCCCCCTGTTTCGATACAGTTGTATGATAATGGTCCATTCTAAATGAAAACAAATTTCACACATATGTTATTTAGTATATGTAAAGACTAGATTAAATCAAGAAGTCTGATTGGTGACGATATTAACTTGTGAATGATATATTATCATAGTCGAACACCTCATGTAGCCTAGCCCATAGATCTATATGTTTTAAAAAGGTTTGTATCACAACTAAAGTGGCCTAGCCCATAGATCTATATGTTTTAAAAAGGTTTGTATCACAACTAAAGTGGCCAAATAACTTCTTAAAATGAATCACATTAATCCGCTTTACAAGGGGTGTAGAGCCTAACTGGCATGTATAAGCAGGGAAGATAATTGCCACCATTAAATGCACCTTCATAAAAAAAGCATTACATGCATAATCACATGTATAAGCAGGGAAGATAATTGCCACCATTAAATGCACCTTCATAATAAAAGCGTTACATTAAATGCACCTTCATAATAAAAGCGTTACATTAAATGCACCTTCATAATAAAAGCGTTACATTAAATGCACCTTCATAATAAAAGCGTTACATTAAATGCACCTTCATAATAAAAGCGTTACATTAAATGCACCTTCATAATAAAAGCGTTACATGCATAATCACATGTGCGGTCACTTTTGATACTAGTGTTTTTCCGCTAATGGAACCTTGGTGCTTTTAGCCTCCTGTCATGTGTGCATTGCTGCTCTTATAATGTGAAGAAACGGCCTAATAGTTTATCACATTTTAATCTAAATGTTCTGATCTGTTGCATCAGTCACCTTGTGTAAAAACATTTTTGGGGGGATGCTAGTGGTTGTATTAATTTAGGATCTATCACATCCCACAACTGTCCCAGACTGTGAACAGAGGAGAGGAACAGAGGAGAGGGACAGAGGAGAGGGACAAAGGAGAGGGACAAAGGAGAGGGACAGATGGAGTGCTGGAGGAGAGGAACAGATGGAGTACTGGAGGAGAGGAACAGATGGAGTACTGGAGGAGAGGAACAGATGGAGTACTGGAGGAGAGGAATAGATGGAGTACGGGAGGAGAGGAACAGATGGAGTACTGGAGGAGAGGAACAGATGGAGTACTGGAGGAGAGGGACAGAGGAGTACTGGAGGAGAGGAACAGATGGAGTACTGGAGGAGAGGAACAGATGGAGTACTGGAGGAGAGGAACAGATGGAGTACTGGAGGAGAGGAACAGATGGAGTACTGGAGGAGAAGAACAGATGGAGTACTGGAGGAGAGGAACAGATGGAGTACTGGAGGAGAGGGACAGATGGAGTACTGGAGGAGAGGAACAGATGGAGTACTGGAGGAGAGGAACAGATGGAGTACTGGAGGAGAGGAACAGAGGAGTACTGGAGGAGAGGCACAGATGAGGCTACTCGAGGAGAGGAACAGATGGAGTACTGGAGGAGAGGAACAGATGGAATACTGGAGGAGAGGAACAGATGGAGTACTGGAGGAGAGGAACAGATGAGGCTACTGGAGGAGAGGAACAGATGGAGTACTGGAGGAGAGGAACAGATGAGGCTACTGGAGGAGAGGAACAGATGGAGTACTGGAGGAGAGGCACAGATGAGGCTACTGGAGGAGAGGAACAGATGGAGTACTGGAGGAGAGGAACAGATGAGGCTACTGGAGGAGAGGAACAGATGGAGTACTGGAGGAGAGGAACAGATGAGGCTACTGGAGGAGAGGAACAGATGGAGTACTGGAGGAGAGGAACAGATGGAGTACTGGAGGAGAGGAACAGAGGAGTACTGGAGGAGAGGCACAGATGAGGCTACTCGAGGAGAGGAACAGATGGAATACTGGAGGAGAGGAACAGATGGAATACTGGAGGAGAGGAACAGATGGAGTACTGGAGGAGAGGAACAGATGAGGCTACTGGAGGAGAGGAACAGATGGAGTACTGGAGGAGAGGAACAGATGGAGTACTGGAGGAGAGGGACAGATGAGGCTACTCAAGGAGAGGAACAGATGGAGTACTGGAGGAGAGGAACAGATGAGGCTACTGGAGGAGAGGAACAGATGGAGTACTGGAGGAGAGAAACAGATGAGGCTACTGGAGGAGAGGAACAGATGGAGTACTGGAGGAGAGGAACAGATGAGGCTACTGGAGGAGAGGAACAGATGGAGTACTGGAGGAGAGGAACAGATGAGGCTACTGGAGGAGAGGAACAGATGGAGGAGGACAGATGGAGTACTGGAGGAGAGGAACAGATGAGGCTACTGGAGGAGAGGAACAGATGGAGTACTGGAGGAGAGGAACAGATGAGGCTACTGGAGGAGAGGAACAGATGGAGTACTGGAGGAGAGGAACAGATGAGGCTACTGGAGGAGAGGAACAGATGGAGTACTGGAGGAGAGGAACAGATGGAATACTGGAGGAGAGGAACAGATGGAGTACTGGAGGAGAGGAACAGATGGAGTACTGGAGGAGAGGAACAGATGGAATACTGGAGGAGAGGAACAGATGGAGTACTGGAGGAGAGGAACAGATGAGGAGTACTGGAGGAGAGGAACAGATGGAACTGGAGAGAGGAACAGATGAGGCTACTGGAGGAGAGGAACAGATGGAGTACTGGAGGAGAGGAACAGATGAGGCTACTGGAGGAGAGGAACAGATGGAGTACTGGAGGAGAGGAACAGATGAGGCTACTGGAGGAGAGGAACAGATGGAGTACTGGAGGAGAGGAACAGATGAGGCTACTGGAGGAGAGGAACAGATGGAGTACTGGAGGAGAGGAACAGATGGAATACTGGAGGGAGGAGGAACAGATGGAGTACTGTAGGAGAGGAACAGATGGAGTACTGGAGGAGAGGAACAGATGGAGTACTGGAAGAGGAACAGATGGAGTACAGATGGAGGAGAGGAACAGATGGAGTACTGGAGGAGAGGAACAGATGGAATACTGGAGGAGAGGAACAGATGGAGTACTGGAGGAGAGGAACAGATGGAGTACTGGAGGAGAGGAACAGAGGAGTACTGGAGGAGAGGAACAGATGGAGGCTACTGGAATACTGAGGAGAGGAACAGATGGAGTACTGGAGGAGAGGAACAGATGGAATACTGGAGGAGAGGAACAGATGGAGTACTGGAGGAGAGGAACAGATGAGGCTACTGGAGGAGAGGAACAGATGGAGTACTGGAGGAGAGGAACAGATGGAGTACTGGAGGAGAGGGACAGATGAGGCTACTCAAGGAGAGGAACAGATGGAGTACTGGAGGAGAGGAACAGATGAGGCTACTGGAGGAGAGGAACAGATGGAGTACTGGAGGAGAGAAACAGATGAGGCTACTGGAGGAGAGGAACAGATGGAGTACTGGAGGAGAGGAACAGATGAGGCTACTGGAGGAGAGGAACAGATGAGGCTACTGGAGGAGAGGAACAGATGGAGTACTGGAGGAGAGGAACAGATGAGGCTACTGGAGGAGAGGAACAGATGGAGTACTGGAGGAGAGGAACAGATGAGGCTACTGGAGGAGAGGAACAGATGGAGTACTGGAGGAGAGGAACAGATGAGGCTACTGGAGGAGAGGAACAGATGGAGTACTGGAGGAGAGGAACAGATGGAATACTGGAGGAGAGGAACAGATGGAGTACTGGAGGAGAGGAACAGATGGAGTACTGGAGGAGAGGAACAGATGGAGTACTGGAGGAGAGGAACAGATGGAGTACTGGAGGAGAGGAACAGATGGAGTACTGGAGGAGAGGAACAGATGGAATACTGGAGGAGAGGAACAGATGGAGTACTGGAGGAGAGGAACAGATGGAGTACTGGAGGAGAGGAACAGAGGAGTACTGGAGGAGAGGCACAGATGAGGCTACTCGAGGAGAGGAACAGATGGAGTACTGGAGGAGAGGAACAGATGGAATACTGGAGGAGAGGAACAGATGGAGTACTGGAGGAGAGGAACAGATGAGGCTACTGGAGGAGAGGAACAGATGGAGTACTGGAGGAGAGGAACAGATGGAGTACTGGAGGAGAGGGACAGATGAGGCTACTCAAGGAGAGGAACAGATGGAGTACTGGAGGAGAGGAACAGATGAGGCTACTGGAGGAGAGGAACAGATGGAGTACTGGAGGAGAGAAACAGATGAGGCTACTGGAGGAGAGGAACAGATGGAGTACTGGAGGAGAGGAACAGATGAGGCTACTGGAGGAGAGGAACAGATGGAGTACTGGAGGAGAGGAACAGGAACAGATGAGAGCAGATGGAGTACTGGAGGAGAGGAACAGATGAACAGATGGAGTACTGGAGGAGAGGAACAGATGAGGCTACTGGAGGAGAGGAACAGATGGAGTACTGGAGGAGAGGAACAGATGGAGTACTGGAGGAGAGGAACAGATGGAGTACTGGAGGAGAGGAACAGATGAGGCTACTGAGGAGAGGAACAGATGGAGTACTGGAGGAGAGGAACAGATGGAGTACTGGAGGAGAGGAACAGATGGAATACTGGAGGAGAGGAACAGATGGAGTACTGGAGGAGAGGAACAGATGGAGAGGCTACTGGAGTAGGAGAGGAACAGATGGAGTACTGGAGGAGAGGAACAGATGGAGTACTGGAGGAGAGGGACAGATGAGGCTACTCAGGAGGAACAGATGGAACAGATGGAGGAGGAGAGGAACAGATGGAGTACTGGAGGAGAGGAACAGATGAGGCTACTGGAGGAGAGGAACAGATGGAGTACTGGAGGAGAGAACAGAACAGATGAGGCTACTGGAGGAGAGGAACAGATGGAGTACTGGAGGAGGAACAGAGGAACAGATGAGGCTACTGGAGGAGAGGAACAGATGGAGTACTGGAGGAGAGGAACAGATGAGGCTACTGGAGGAGAGGAACAGATGGAGTACTGGAGGAGAGGAACAGATGAGGCTACTGGAGGAGAGGAACAGATGGAGTACTGGAGGAGAGGAACAGATGAGGCTACTGGAGGAGAGGAACAGATGGAGTACTGGAGGAGAGGAACAGATGAGGCTACTGGAGGAGAGGAACAGATGGAGTACTGGAGGAGAGGAACAGATGGAATACTGGAGGAGAGGAACAGATGGAGTACTGGAGGAGAGGAACAGATGGAGTACTGGAGGAGAGGAACAGATGGAATACTGGAGGAGAGGAACAGATGGAATACTGGAGGAGAGGAACAGATGGAGTACTGGAGGAGAGGAACAGATGAGGCTACTGGAGGAGAGGAACAGATGGAGTACTGGAGGAGAGGAACAGATGAGGCTACTGGAGGAGAGGAACAGATGGAGTACTGGAGGAGAGGAACAGATGAGGCTACTGGAGGAGAGGAACAGATGGAGTACTGGAGGAGAGGAACAGATGGAATACTGGAGGAGAGGAACAGATGGAGTACTGGAGGAGAGGAACAGATGGAGTACTGGAGGAGAGGAACAGATGGAATACTGGAGGAGAGGAACAGATGGAGTACTGGAGGAGAGGAACAGATGGAATACTGGAGGAGAGGAACAGATGGAGTACTGGAGGAGAGGAACAGATGGAGTACTGGAGGAGAGGAACAGATGGAGTACTGGAGGAGAGGAACAGATGGAGTACTGGAGGAGAGGAACAGATGGAGTACTGGAGGAGAGGAACAGCTGGAGTACTGGAGGAGGGGAACAGAGGAGAGGAACAGATGGAATACTGGAGGAGAGGAACAGATGAGGCTACTGGAGTAGTGTTGGTAAACACGTCTCTCTACTAGCCTCAGAAGAGAGCCTCCATAAGAGAGAAACTCTTGAGAGGAATCAGTCAGACATTAAACATGGAGGATTATCATTCAACTTCCCTCCTTCAAATCAAACAGGTCCTCTTTACTGGAGATTACACTGTTCCAATTAGTTTTTATTTTGTCTCTACATAACCATATTCATTCTGTCTTTCTGTCTCTCTCTCTTCACCTCTCCCTCTCCTTCCCTCCCTTTCTCTCACTCTACCTCCATCCTTCTCTTTCTCTGTTTCCTTCTCCAGCTCTTTCCTAAAAGCAGCTAGAGGTAATCCCTGTCTGATAAAACTAAAGGAATTACCACAGGAAGATTAGGGGGACTACGTCCCAAATGGCCATAGGGCTCTGGTCAAAAGTAGTGCACTAAATAGGGAATAGGGTGCTATTTGGGAAGCAGCCTTGGGAGGCTCTTTGTGGAGCCTTTTATACCAGTCTGTGTGGGTACTGAAGGAGCTCTTGAAGTGCTGAAGTCACGAGCTGAACACAGTGCAGGAACATCGGAGGAGCAGGATAATGATAGCAGCATTACAGTCATGATCAAAACACTGAGACCCACTAGGAAACCCTCTGTATCTGATAGACCCGACAGGACCCAACAGGACCCTCTGTATCTGATAGACCCGACAGGACCCTCTGTATCTGACAGACCCGACTGGACCCGACAGGACCCTCTGTATCTGACAGACCCGACTGGACCCGACAGGACCCTCTGTATCTGATAGACCCGACAGGACCCTCTGTATCTGACAGACCCGACTGGACCCGACAGGACCCTCTGTATCTGACAGACCCGACTGGACCCGACAGGACCCTCTGTATCTGATAGACCCGACAGGACCCTCTGTATCTGACAGACCCGACTGGACCCGACAGGACCCTCTGTATCTGACAGACCCGACAGGACCCTCTGTATCTGACAGACCCGACAGGACCCGACAGGACCCTCTGTATCTGACAGACCCGACAGGACCCTCTGTATCTGACAGACCCGACAGGACCCTCTGTATCTGACAGACCCGACAGGACCCTCTGTATCTGACAGACCCGACAGGACCAGACAGGACCCTCTGTATCTGACAGACCCGACAGGACCCTCTGTATCTGACAGACCCGACAGGACACTGAGACCCACTCAGGAAACCCTCTGTATCTGATAGACCCGACAGGACCCGACAGGACCCGACAGGACCCGACAGGACCCTCTGTATCTGACAGACCTGACAGGACCCTCTGTATCTGAAAGACCCGACAGGACCAGATAGGACCCTCTGTATCTGACAGACCCGACAGGACCCTCTGTATCTGACAGACCCGACAGGACCCTCTGTATCTGACAGACCCGTCAGGACCCTCTGTATCTGACAGACCCGACAGGACCCGACAGGGCCCGACAGGACCAGACAGGACCCTCTGTATCTGACAGACCTGACAGGACCCGACAGGACCCTCTGTATCTGACAGACCTGACAGGACCCTCTGTATCTGACTGACCCGACAGGACCCGACAGGACCCTCTGTATATGACAGACCCGACAGGACCCTCTGTATCTGACAGACCCGACAGGACCCTCTGTATCTGACAGACCCGACAGGACCCTCTGTATCTGACAGACCCGACAGGACCCTCTGTATCTGACAGACCCGACAGGACCCTCTGTATCTGACAGACCAGACAGGACCCGACAGGACCCGACAGGACCCTCTGTATCTGACAGACCAGACAGGACCCGACAGGACCCGACAGGACCCTCTGTATCTGACAGACCCGACAGGACCCGACATGACCCTCTGTATCTGACAGACCCGACAGGACCCGACATGACCCTCTGTATCTGACAGACCCGACAGGACCAGACAGGACCCTCTGTATCTGACAGACCCGACAGGACCAGACAGGACCCTCTGTATCTGACAGACCTGACAGGACCTGACCTCTAGACAAGACCTATAGACAATTTCATTAAGGCAAACTTGTTGACTTATGAGGCGGAGCCAACACATACAGGCCTATAAACATTAACCAGAACAGCAACTTAGCTGATCAAGTATATACAGTTGAAGTCAGAAGTTTACCATGGTCCCATGGTGTTTATATTTGCGTACAATTATTTGTACAGATGAATGTGGTACCTTCAGGCGTTTGGAAATTGCTCCCAAGGATGAACCAGAGTTGTGGAGGTCTACAATATTTTTTCTGAGGTATTAGCTGATTCTTTTTGATTTTCATATGATGTCAAGTAAAGAGGCAGTGAGTTTGAAGGTCGGCCTTGAAATACATCCACAGGTACACCTCCAATTGACTCAAATGATGTCAATTAGCCTATCAGAAGCTTCTAAAGCCATGACATCACTTTCTGGAATTTTCCAAGCTGTTTAAAGGCACAGGCAACTTAGTGTATGTAAACTTCTAACCAACTGGCATTATGATACAGTGAATTATAAGTGAAACAATCTGTCTGTAAATAATTGTTGGAAAAATTACTTGTGTCATGCACAAAGTAGATGTCCTCACCGACTTGCCAAAACTATAGTTTGTTAAGAAGATGTGTGGAGTGGTTGAAAAACAAGTTTTAATGACTCCAAACTAAGTGTATGTCAATGTCCAACTTTAACTGTATATATTTTGTTATCTTTCAAACACTTGGTTGATAGAGTCTGCCTGCCAGATGGGCGGGGTTTGGTTGGTAGAGTCTGCCTGCAGTTGCCAGATGGGCGGGGTTTGGTTGATAGAGTCTGCCTGCGGTTGCCAGATGGGCGGGGTTTGGTTGATAGAGTCTGCCTGCGGTTGCCAGATGGGCGGGGTTTGGTTGATAGAGTCTGCCTGCAGTTGCCAGATGGGCGGGGTTTGGTTGATAGAGTCTGCCTGCAGTTGCCAGATGGGCGGGGTTTGGTTGGTAGAGTCTGCCTACAGTTGCCAGATGGGCGGGGTTTGGTTGATAGAGTCTGCCTGCAGTTGCCAGATGGGCGGGGTTTGGTTGATAGAGTCTGCCTGCAGTTGCCAGATGGGCGGGGTTTGGTTGATAGAGTCTGCCTGCCAGATGGGCGGGGTTTGGTTGATAGAGTCTGCCTGCCAGATGGGCGGGGTTTGGTTGATAGAGTCTGCCTGCCAGATGGGCGGGGTTTGGTTGATAGAGTCTGCCTGCCAGATGGGCGGGGTTTGGTTGATAGAGTCTGCCTGCCAGATGGGCGGGGTTTGGTTGATAGAGTCTGCCTGCCAGATGGGCGGGGTTTGGTTGATAGAGTCTGCCTGCCAGATGGGCGTGGGTTTGGTTGATAGAGTCTGCCTGCCAGATGGGCGGGGTTTGGTTGATAGAGTCTGCCTGCCAGATGGGCGGGGTTTGGTTGATAGAGTCTGCCTGCCAGATGGGCGTGGGTTTGGTGCTTTGGGCCTCTTCTAGTCAGTGAAGTCAGGAAGGTCCAGTTGGGTTATAATCTGGTCCACTGCCTTCTGACTGGAACATGTATCTTTCCTGTCCACGGTCCTATCTGATCAATACAAACCCAGATGTAGAGACCTAGACAAGGTACAGCCACGGTCCATCTGACAGACCCAGACATCACAGACCAGGCGCTTGTAGGACACAACGTTCAACCACATTTCCAGGGTAAGAAGTCAGACAACTTTAAAGACTTTCTGAAAGGATCAGCTCTTCTTTGAGAAAAGTATTCACAGTAAAACATCAACTAGAAATACTCTTCTCCAACTGTATCACTATGTATGTATGTTGGAGGGTTGGAGGATAAAGTAGTCAGGGGATGATGACCCGGGTCTAGACCTCCCTCCCTCCCTCTATCAATTCAATGGGCTTAAGTGATATCTCTCCCTCTCTCTCCCCTTCTCTCTCCCTCAATCAATTCAATGGGCTTTATATATATATATATATATATAGTTAGCCACCAATTGTGCAAGTTCTCCGACTTAAAGGGATGAGAGAGGCCTGTAATTTTCATAGGTACACTTCAACTATGACAGACAAAATCAGAAGAAAAAAAAATCCTGAAAATCACATTGTAGGATTTTTTATGAATTTATTTGCAAATTATGGTGGAAAATAATTATTTGGTCACCTACAAACAAGCAAAATGTCTGGCTCTCACAGACCTGTAACTTCTTCTTTAAGAGGCTCCTCTGTCCTCCACTCGTTACCTGTATTAATGGCACCTGTTTGAACTTGTTATCAGTATAAAACACACCTGTCCACAACCTCAAACAGTCACACTCCAAACTCCACTATGGCCAAGACCAAAGAGCTGTCAAAGGACACCAGAAATAAAATTGTAGACCTGCACCAGGCTGGGAAGACTGAATCTACGATAGGTAAGCAGCTTGGTTTGAAGAAATCAACTGTGGGAGCAATTATTAGGAAATGGAAGACATACAAGACCACTGATAATCTCCCTCGATCTGGGGCTCCACGCAAGATCTCACCCCGTGGGGTCAAAATGATCACAAGAACGGTGAGCAAAAATCCCAGAACCACACGGGGGACCTAGTGAATGACCTGCGGAGAGCTGGGACCAAAGTAACAAAGCCTACCATCAGTAACACACTACGCCGCCAGGGACTCAAATCCTGCAGTGCCAGACGTGTCCCCCTTCTTAAGCCAGTACATGTCCAGGCCCGTCTGAAGTTTGCTAGAGGGCATTTGAATGATCCAGAAGAAGATTGGGAGAATGTCATATGGTCACATGAAACCAAAATATAACTTTTTGGTAAAACTCAACTCGTCGTGTTTGGAGGACAGAGAATGCTGAGTTGCATCCAAAGAACACCATACCTACTGTGAAGCATGGGTTGGAAACATCATGCTTTGGGGCTGTTTTTCTGCAAAGGGACCAGGACGACTGATCCGTGAAAAGGAAAGAATGAATGGGGCCATGTATCGTCAGATTTTGAGTGAAAACCTCCTTCCATCAGCAAGGGCATTGAAGATGAAACGTGGCTGGGTCTTTCAGCATGACAATGATCCCAAACACACCGCCCGGGCAACGAAGGAGAGGCTTCGTAAGAAGCATTTCAAGGTCCTGGAGTGGCCTAGCCAGTCTCCAGATCTCAATCCCGTAGAAAATCTTTGGAGGGAGTTGAAAGTCTGTGTTGCCCAGCAACAGCTCCAAAACATCACTGCTCTAGAGGAGATATGCATGGAGGAATGGGCCAAAATACCAGCAACAGCGTGTGAAAACCTTGTGAAGACTTACAGAAAACGTTTGACCTCGGTCATTGCCAACAAAGGGTATATAACAAAGTATTGAGATAAACTTTTGTTATTGACCAAATACTTATTTTCCACCATCATTTGCAAATAAATTCATAAAATTCATGTGATTTTCTGGATTTTTTTCTAATTTTGTCTGTCATAGTAGAAGTGTACCTATGATGAAATGACAGGCCTCCCTCATCTTTTTACGTGGGAGAACTTGCACAATTGGTGGCTGATTAAATACTTTTTTGCCCCACTGTATATATACCCCTCTCTCTCTCCTCTCTATCAATTAAATGGGCTTTATCTATATCTCTCTATCAATTCAATGGGCTTTATCTATATTAAAAGACACCCCTCTTTTACTCTTTTCAATCCTAGTCCCCACTCCCCCTCTTTCCCAGTCCCCCCTCTTTCAGCACCCCCCCCCTGTTCCCCCTTTTCTGTCCCCTTTCTCCCCCCCCTCTCTGTGACAGTCGAGCCCTGCAGCACTAACCTGTCCTGAACAGGAAGTCTAGTGACTGGCTTTTAGTGCTTCTCCTCTCCTAAAGCTCTCACCAGCTCTAGTATCCCCCAGCTCACAGAGAGGAGGAGGACTGGCTTACCTTACCCCTCAGGATTATACTACTGTTACACAGCTTATTGAGGGGCCAGAGGGGCCAAGGGCTTGGTCTCATACCTATATGATATGCCTCTATATGAGGGAGCTCTACGAGGCTGTTTGAGAGGTTTGAATCCTAATCAATCCATCCAATGGGACGTCTTGTTTGAGGTACGGTAGATCAATACAGCTACAGTCGTCTAACAGGGGTCAAAGCTGTACGCTGAAAAACCTTGTTAGCGCAAAAGGTCAAATTAAATGTTTGATGCTCATTAGAATTTCCTTGTCTTTTTTCATTTTCAGACAAAACGCTAAATATTTCAATGAAAACTGTTTTTATATTAATAGCACTGTAGATAAGTAACTGCCTGTGAATGAGAGGAGGGAGGAGGAGAGAGGATGGGGAGGAGGAGAGAGAAGGAGAAAAGAAGGGGAGGAGGAGAGAGGGAAAGGAGAAAAGAGGGGCAGGGTGGAGAGAGAAGGGGAGAGGAGAGAGAAGGGGAGGAGGTGAGAGGAGGGGGAGGAGGAGAGAGGGGAGGAGAAAAGAGGGGGAGGAGGAGAGAGAAGGAGAAAAGAGGGGAGGATGAGAGAGAGGGGAGGAGGAGAGAGCAGGGGGAGGAGGTGAGAGGAGGGGGAGGAGGAGAGAGCAGGGGGAGGAGGTAAGAGGAGGGGGAGGAGGAGAGAGCAGGGGGAGGAGGTAAGAGGAGGGGGAGGAGGAGAGAGGAGAAGAGAGAAGGAGAAAAGAGGGGAGGAGGAAAGAGAAGGAGAAAAGAGGGAGATAAGGAGAAAAGAGGGGAAGGAGGAGAGAGGAGGGGAGGGAGAGAGGAGGTGAGAGGGGGGGGAGGAGGAGAGAAGAGGGGGATGAGGAGGAGAGAAGAGGGGGAGGAGGAGAGAAAAGGGGGAGGAGGAGAGAGGAGAACAGAAAGAAGGTGTGTAGCAAATGAGAGAGGGGACAGGACAATAGTGAGAGGAGAAAAGGAGGTGAAGAAAAGAGAAATGGAGGGCCAGGTGAGGAAAGAGGAGGGCAGTATTCTCTCTCCCCATACTGACATCCTATACAAAAAACTATTCCTCTCCTCTTCATCTTCTCCTCAATCAAGGAAAACTCCACAATGTCAGAACGGCAGGCTCTCGCCTTCTCTCACCCTTTCTGTAAGCTAATTAAGAAATATCACAGCCTTCTGCGAACTCAATTAAATAATGTTAATTTATTCTCATTTCAATTTACACTCAGGCTGCTGCTGTGGAGGGCCGGAAAACAAAGGAGAAGGAATGAAAGGAGCCGTGCTCTGTCCTGGCCTCCCTGTGAGACGCTCTCTGTCTGTGTGTATGTGTGTGTGTCTCAGTGTGTGCCTTGGTGTGCGTGTGTCTCAGTGTGTGTCTAGGTGTGTGTGTGTATATGTGCATCTCAGTGCGTGTGT